>NW_006159520.1:4550818-4556510 GCF_000334495.1 Tupaia belangeri chinensis
ACCCCAGGGGGGATGGTCACGCCGCAATCCCTTCTCCTCCATTCTTCTCTCGGGATCTTGGGCATGCACGCACAAGCGCCCGGTGTGAGTTTTCAGCCACCGGGTCCAGGACATGAACCGCAGTCGACTACGTGGGAGTCCAGCGACATAGTCATTACGCTAACTGCTGGTTCCCTCATTTTTACATGCAGACAAGGCTTCGGCATAGTAATCCACCCAAAAAGCTCCTGTTGTTGAAAAACTCTGCGGGACCAGCAGTTAGCGTAATGGCTATGTTGCTAAACTCCCATGTAGCCCACCGTGGTTCGAGTCTCAGACCCGGTGGCTTAAACTCATGCTGGGCACGAGTGACTGCATCTCCAAGATCCTGAGAGGAGAATGGAGGAGAAGGGATTGCAGTGTGGCCATCCCCCCTGGGGGGTGATTTCCCGTTTTCTATCTCTCTGTTTCTCTCTGTCTTTCTGGCGAGCGCATGCGCCCTATAGCAAAAACCTCTCCAAAAAAAAAGAAGAAAGAAAAACTCTGCTACAGAGAACACTAAGAAATATGAAGTGCAGCCTCTGCTTTCAAGTCACTTAAAATTAAACTAGGAAAACAAGTAGAAACTCACACAAAGTTAGTGAGGAAGAAAAGTCATCACAAGGAGAAAAAGTAAAGGCAAAGGCAAAAACAAAAAGCCTGAAAACAAATGGAGATCATTAAGAAAGACTACTATGGCCTGAGTTGTCTGGAAGAAGGGAGAATGCCTTCCATTGGAGAGCTACATATTATTAGCCAGTCCCTCGGTGTGGCCAGGGAAAAAAAGAGTCCACATTTTGAGATCCTTTAAACCCTTGTCTGATACCTGCCTGGAACTTAGAATCTACGTACATCTCAACATTCACAATATTCTACATGTTATACTGGCAAGTACTTGGCAAGGAGGCTGTTGCTCCTCTCTGGCTCATGGATACTATTGATAATTAACTAGCTGGTTAAGTGGCTGTGGCTAATCTCTAAAGCTAAGGACAACAGTACAGAGATCTACTTGGGATAGCTAGCTACTAGGAGCAGGATTCTTCCTGTAGGCATACCTGAAAAAACGTAACCCAGCAAATGCAAGTGTCCCCTCCCTTGCTGAGCCTTAGAATCCTTCTTGACTAGTATCAACTGAATGGAGTTGGAATTTAAGGTGAACGGGGCTGTATATTTAGCTACTCACAAGGCTTTTCGAGTTGGCTGCATCCACCTTGCTTAGAGGAACTGTCCCTCTGGCCTTGTTCAGTATCTACCTAAGCCTATGATCTACCTTGGGCCACCCTTTTTTGTATTCGGCTGGAATAAAGGTTTCAGATAGGCATAGGCTGGGAGACAGGGTTACAAGAGTAGTAGCAAGGAAATGGGGAGAAGACTGTGAGGGATTAAGGGCCACATACCTGGCATATTGAAAAAGCAGACAGACTGTCTCCACTACAGACCTCCTGACCACAGTCTGTGAACTGGGGCCTAGTAAACTGAATTTTACTTTTTATTAAAGTTTCTTGCTTCCTTTTTTTTTTATTTTTAGAGAGTTTTGGCTATAGGGCATGTGGGCTCGGTAAAGAGAGACAGAGATACAGAAAGCTAAACATCATCCCCCCTAGGAGGGATGCCCATGCTGCAATCCTCCATCCTTCTCTCTGGATCTTGGGCACGCACACACATGCATCCGGCATGAGTTTCAAGCTGCTGGGTCTGGGACTCAAACAACAGTCACCTACATGGGAATCTAGCAATGTAACTATTACACCATCTGCTGGTCCCTTCAGTTTATTTATTTCATGAGGAGACAGGCACTCTTTAAAGGGTTGCAAATCATGGCATGGCCCCCACCCTGCTCTCTGAACTAGCTGGGATCATGTGTGTCCAGCATATACAGGTTGACTCGTGAACTGAACTTGAGATTTTCCATATGGTGCTAGCATTGCTTGAGCAGTACAAAACCACTGTGCCACTGAGCCTGCCTGGAATCTACATTTAAAATAAGCAGTTACAATGTCTTTAAACAATCAAACTGTACTGGGCCAGCAGGTGGCACAGTGGTTAAGGGCACTGGACTTCCACATGTCAGACCTCGGTTTGAGTCCTGGACCTGGTGGCTTGCTTTTTCACTTTCCCTCTTTCTTTCTCTGTTTCTCTCTTTCTCTCTCTTTTTTTCATTCTGTCTTTCTCTGGTCAAATTAAAATAAATAAATAAAGTTAAATAAAATAATTATATAAAAAACTGTATTATGGAAACTTTCAACTGTGTACAATAGTAAAGATAATGTACTTGTACTCAGTCAATCTACAACCAATCTTGTTTCATCTGTATCTCTGCCCATTGCTCCTTATTCTTCACCTACTGGATTATCTAGAAGCAAATCTCAGCTACATCATGTCATCTATAAATGTTCCAGTATGTAGCTAGGAAAGATGAAGACTTACATAAAAACAAAGCATGTTTTAAAATTCCTTATTTGCATCAAATAGCCAGTTAGCACTGAAATTTCCCACATTTTCTCAAATTTAAAAATACTTACTTAAATCAGGTTATAAGCAAGGTCTTACACATTGTCTTTGGTTGCTCCATCTCTTGTACCTGTTGAAGTCCAGGCATCAGGAGAGACCAGTTGCAGCCTGAGTTTGAGCAGATACTGACTAAAGGAGAAATTAGAAGACCCTCGGCTCTCAGCCTCATCATAGGACCATTTCTGATTGTTTTATAGCAGAAGACTCAAAACTCTGTCCAGATCACAGCAATTTTTTAAAAAGTTGGTAAGATCATCAACAACAGGGTGGAAGAAGAGAACTATAGATTGTTAAAGAAAAAAGAAGGTCTGGGAACATCAAATAGCCTAATGGTTATATTGCTGGACTCTCACATAGTTGACCATGATTCAAGTCCTGAACCCAGAGGCTTAAAACTCACGGCAGTTGCATGTGTGTGCATGCCCAAAGTCCCTAGACAAGAATGGAAGAAAAGAGATGGCAGTGTGGCCATTCTCAGGGGGTGGGGGGTACTTCTCACTTTCTGTCTGGTGAGCGCATGTGCCCTTTTGCAAAAATTTCTCTTAAAAAAAGGGGAGGCATGAAATTGTCTTAAGAATGGCTTGGTAACTGTACCTTGGTTATGGGGGTGGGAACAATCTGAAAAGCTATAAATCACCTTTTGCCCCTTTAGGTAAGCAATATATGATGAAGTGGCCAGCATCACACCTGGCACATGACAACCAAGACGGTTTTTACTTCTTCAATTGTCTTGACAATTTTGCTAAGATACTAGAACCTCAAACAGAGGCAAATCTTCAAAAGAGAAAGAGGTCTTCCCAAGTTACCAACTTTTCTTTACTCAATTATAACTGTGACTGTTGTCAATTATCGATGGCTTACTAAAACCAGGCCATGCATCTCACAAGGGTGGTACACAGATCTTGATAGTCATTCACTGAATGAATGAACCAGAATACTGAGTGCTTAACATTTAAGATTAAGACTACTGAGTGATGGATTGGCAGGTGGCATGGAGGTTAAAGGCACTGGATTCCCACATGGCCAACCGTGGTTTGAGTCCCAGACCTGGAACCTTTCTTTCTCGCTTTCCCTTTCTCTCTCTCTGGTCGAATTAAAAACAAACAAACAAAACAAAACAAAACAAAAAAGGAATTAAATAAATACTTTTTGTTTTGGAAAAAAGAATTATGACTGCTAACATTCACAGAAACTGCAACTGTACTATGATCCTTTACCAAATAATTTTAAGAGCTAGGAATTATGGAGCTTTTACTATGAACTCATAATCTAAGTGCTTTATGTGTATCATTATCTCATGAATCAGTACAACTGCTCTGTGAGTTAGGTACTATTATCCTCATTTTACACAGCCACAAAGTTGAAGCAACTCCCCTAAAAACACAGATTATAACTGATGGGACTTGATTCAAACCTGAGCAACCAAAGTGGTTAACTGTAGTACTTGCTGGTAGACAAAGCCAGTCCCAACCCTTCCAGGTACAGGTTCTTGGCAAGAACAGGTCCAAAATGGCAGGTTTAGAGGTACTGTGTGATTACACAGACTTCCTCACCTTTTCCCATCCCCAACATTGATGCTTGACTTTGCTCTGCCTACGGACAATGCTGCCAACCAGGTAGGATGCAAGTTACCAAAGAAATATCATCAATCTACAGGATGGTTTTGGGAGCACACTGGTTTAGCTCCTTTACTCGTTTGTCAACACTGTTAACTGCCTCGTGTTTGTGCTCATCCTGAGAACAGGCATCTTCTAGCTTCTTGGGCAGATTGCAGGAGAGTGTTGGCTTGTTTGGGAGGTTCTTCCACTTTCTTCTTCCACGGAAATTATTCTACTCCTTAAGGTGGTAGGAGCAACAACTCTCGCTCTCAGGTCGCATAAATCTGAGAATGAAAAGCATTGCATACAGAGCTAAACTGATAACCTGGAGATGGGTCAGAAACTTGGGAGCGCTTGGGAGTCAGTTCCCCCTTCCCCCCCCCCCGCGGAATCAAGTATAAGCAGACTTTCCAGGTAGAGAAGAAAGCATAGAATTTGCAGGGCCGGAAACTCAAGAGTCCTTTGGTCAGGCTGACCTTAAGCTCCAACTCGCAACCCCAGCAGGTTTCTGTGCAAAAACCTTTCTGAGATGAATGCATGCATTGTCCTCTAACAATGCAGACGTGACAGCTGCCTATCCGATAACTGTTCCGCCTCCTTCTGAGCAGTTCGTGCCACAGAGGCATCTCCTGCGCTATCGTTATGCAACCTCACTCGCAGCGGGAGTTATTTCCTGTGCTTCTGGCTGCGCCAGATTCATGTAACACGCCTACCCCGGGCTTCAATGGAAGTCGTTCTCCATTAACAACCACTCCAGCTTTTGGAGATGAATGCCCTGCACAGCATACCCCTTGCGCAGTAAGAATCCGGGCAGCGAGGTATTGAAACACACACACACACACACACACACACACACACTCCCTCTCTTTAAAAGACATACACAATCCATCGTGCCTGCAGCGAGGGGGCTGCAGCAATGCAACCAGAGGGACAGCAGGCGGAGCTCTCTTTGCAGTCTCTGCCTGTAACCCCCCACTAACTAAAGACGAACTCCTGCCAGTTCCATTCTTTGCTCGGCAAGAAAAAAACACATTCACACACGGCCGAACAGAGTGGCCTCCAAATTCTCGTCCCGAGCACCCTGTCTTTCTAGGCCGTTCTTCTAAACAACCCGGACATTCCAAGCCGAATAACGGGGAGCAACGCGCGGCAACAATGCAACCTCCCAAGCAGCTCCCCTTGCAGCTCACACCCCCGCCTCCCCTCGCAGCGTGCCAAGAGTTTGGAGCGCGCGCACGCACATCGAGCACCGCCCGGTGGCGTATCCCTCCGCCTCCCTCCTCTCTCTGCTCAAGTGGCTCGACAACGATTTGGGAAATGAAGGGAGGAGGGAACTACTTTCCTGAAACTTGCTATGCTGCACACGACTTCGAGTTGCAGTGATTCGCCCGGAGGCCGCAGCCTCCAGTCGTCCGTCTACACTCCCTCACGCCCGGGCTCCCCACGCGGCAGCCCCACCCCGCGCCCGCTCCGGCCCCGGGGGAAGCAGGCAGCCGGGACAAGTCGCCAGGGACTACTTCGCCTCCTGCTCTCGCGGGCGCCCCCGGTTCGGGCAGCGGCGGCGG
>NW_006159520.1:4557215-4560162 GCF_000334495.1 Tupaia belangeri chinensis
CCGCTGCCCCCTGCCCCTCGGTGCTGCCGCTGCTGCTCCCCCGCCTGCTGTTGCTCCTCCATCTCCAGATCGGATCACGGTGAGGGAAAGATGAGCGAGGAGACGGCGACTTCTGACAACGAGTAAGCGCCTCATTGATCTTAATTGCTACCCCCCCCCACACACACACCACCCCAGCCCTTCCTCTGCACTCCCCTAGACCCCTCGGAGACTTGGGTGCCGGAAAGCTTGCAGCCCTGGAGAGTTCAGTAGCTCTTGTTCTGGAGACCACTGATTCTCTTAGCCGTGCTATTTAATGGCACCCCCTCTCCACCCCCCGCACTTAGTTGCCTTCTGCTGGGGAAGGGTATTAAGTGTTGGGGTGGGGTAGCGATTGTATGGTCTTGAAATGGGGTATTGTGGATGATTGGAAGTGGAGTGGAAATTGCCCCTTTGCCTGGAAGACTCCTTGGCCTGTCCTTTTTTGCTGTAGCTTACTAGCCAGCATACCTTGAATATCCATCCTGCCTTCTTTATAAGCTATTTCATTTGGAAACTAATGTGTGGGAGCACCTCCTGCAGCAAACTGCTCTTGAATCTTAATTTGATGAGTCAGTGACTCTTAAATACCGATTAAGCCTTCACTCCCTCCCCCCCCTTTCAACTTATGACCTATAGGATTCTTGTAAAAGAAAAAAATAGGGTTAGGGAAACATTTTTAGAATTTAATAGGATTAAGGACACCTGGAGTGTGGGAGATGTTGAGCTATTATGTTTACCTTTGCGAATACTGAAAGTGTGAAGACACTATGTCAAGAAGTTTGAATGCTGATTTTTTACCCTCCAGCTATTCTAAAACACACCGTTTACGTTGAGTTAACAGAATTTACATTGCTGAACATGTGGGTGACTTCATCAACTTCTAGAGCATTCCGGTTTTGCTTATTTGGCTGTCTTTATGTTTTCCAAACGAAATAATTTGCCTTTTGAATATCTTACTTTAACATAACAGCTGCCTAGACAATAATGGTGTGGTAACAGATTTTTCTATAGAGAAGGATTAAATTCCGTGCAGAATATAGCATCCTTTTTCTTGTAATTCAGTTCAAGTTTTGTTTGTCTTTGGAGGATCGCAAAGAGTTAAGTGAGTTACGACTAGTCCTTAGGATGCATTCCTTTAAATAAAGTGCATTCCTCAAGTCAGACCTTTTTGAGAGAACTTTAAAGTCCAATGCCGAGGTCCGTTTAACATAAAATAGCTAGAGAAATGTCAGGCAGCCTTCCCTCTCCTTACCCCAATCTCCCCAGCACCCGCCCCCACCCCCCGCGGAAAAAAAAAAAAAGCAGCACACGCTTCTGATGAGCGGGTGTAGAAGGAGGTAGATTGCTGCAGTGTCAGTGCAGTCTGGAAGCAGAAGTGGCCGCCATGTTCTCTCTCTTTTTGTGAATCGCCCTCATTTGCATAGCACACTCTTCATTCATAAAAAAATAATTAAACATCCATCACCTTGGACATCTTAAAAGGATTTCCCAAGAAAAAAAATTCAGAACGTGTTTGTCTGTCCTCATATAGATTTTTGAGTTTAGGAAGTAAGGCGAATTTGAAGTTTTAGATTAAATTTAAAAACATACGCACACACAAACAACCACCCCTGTTCTCAGGATGTTGACACAGTTATGTGGGAAATATCAGTTCGGGGAGGTGCTGGGATCACGTGACCGCCTCCATTCATAAAATACCTGGCTGTCCATTCACAGTGCAGTACACTGTCTCACTGCCTTCCGCAGATTAGACCTATTTTTGAAGGAGAACAAGAAGTCTATCTCAGATAACGCTTCGTTAGGCGACAAACTACTAAAAATGCTAAACGCAATGACGGTAACTCTCATCGATATCTTTTAAGTAAGCAGCTTGGTTCAAAAAAGTGTTGGGTTCTGTTTTAGAGATGGGAAAATACTTCTTACCAACTTAATTTTTAAAAAGTGAAGTATTGAATATCTTCTTGTGACTGTATCTAATAAAGCAAATGATGAGATGTGAATTAACACACGTGTTAAAATATTGTTCCTCCAATATCTTTTTTTGTACTTGCCATGAATAAATAGTGTGCACGGTTTTTTTGTTTGTTTGTTTAGTGATACCAGTGGATGATACTGTTGTTACACTAAAATGAAAGAAATACTGCCTTTTTTCACCTTAGTCCTGAATTTACTTAGTATGAGACAAGTTGGAAATGATGTCACTCAGACTTTTAAATTGCTTTCACAAATTTATCTTGCTTTTATTAATAAATTATCTCCTAGGAGCTTTGTAATACTATTAGTTTGGGTAGAACAAGAATAATAGATTTTAACATATGATATTTCAATTTATGGTGTTAACTCTTTACAAAGACAAAATCTTGGGGGTTTTACCTTTAAAAACTTTTATTTTAGAAAGCTATGTGTTCATCTGTTAATCGATTTTACTAGAGCTGACATTGTTTCCTTGTGCATTAGCTAAACCACAAAGAGTGAAATTCTTTGGAATGAAGCTTTTAATCTGACAATTTAAATTTCCTTTTTACTATGTGAAGGAACCTTTTGAAATGGAAATTTATTATTTATGATCATATATTATGAAGAAACAAAAGATTTATTATGGCAGAAGCCCCTAAAGCTTTAGCATAGCTTAAAAATGCTCTGCATCATGGATTTTGTGTCTTACATGTATTTTTTTCTCTCCTTTCTCCCCTTTTTAATCTACACTTGTTAAGGGTTCATTATACGGGAGGCTGTTCTTAAAACTCTTGTTATTACCTTTTACCTAATTTCAACCTTAAAAATAATGAAAATTACTGATATTCTGGGAAACCATTAACCTTTTCTACATTGCCATTGTGGTAAAATCCAGTAAGGCCTTTAGAGGCTTTGTTCTGATATCTTGTAGTATGTGCTGCATTGCTTGAAATTACAGTTCTTTGTAGGG
>NW_006159520.1:4560177-4624624 GCF_000334495.1 Tupaia belangeri chinensis
GGAAATAGATAACTCCTAAAGGTTGTTTATGAATAAATATTTAATCAAGATTCAGTGGAGGATTTAGTATGTGTAAGTTTTTTTTTCTAAAATAATGCCAAACTAAATGAGGAAGGAACTGGAACCGGATAAAACATTTCTATTTTAGACTATTTCAAATTCATGTTTAAAAATCTTACGTTACAAAAAAGCAGTATATAAATATACTTGAAAACAAAATGCTTTTGGTCGTAAATAGTAGAAAAATTAACTTCATATGATTTTTTTTGGTAGTAATTTTTCATTTCACAGAAATTGCTTAATATTTCAGTCAAATGCTTACAATAAATAGAACCATACTATATTACATGTTGATTAGCCTTTTAAATAGTTTTAAAGATTTAAAGGCATATTATATAACACTTAAGAACCTTCGTTCTTTGCTATTGACTGCACATAGCATTGCATGTCCTTTTGCCAGTTTGACCAAGCACTTGAACAGGTGAAATAGCCAAAATGTTAAAATAAGCATTTTGCTTATTATACTCACAATAGGCGGAAGCACTTGCCATGCCAGTAGTAGACTTACTAATAGTAAGTTAGGATTATATTAGATTTTAGAATTAGATGAACTCTTATTAGGTCACGTATGTATGAATTTAGTATGGTGTAGTCTGGGGTTTGAACCATCTTTTCATGAAAAAACAAATTTTTGTGGTTATGTCACTTAGTGCCCTATAAAAAAATGTATGCAGTGATGGGTTATTCTGAGGTTATGTGTAAATATATATTTATCTCCATACATCTATGCGTATATGTATACATATATATAAATATTAATATATGTTCACCTCCATACATTTTATATACATATAAATATACATATATAAAAATAATATATGTTCACCTCCATACATTTTATATACATATATGCATACATTATATATGTATAATTGGAAAGCATTCTAAAAACAAATGGAAGCATTTATAAAGCTGGGTAATATTAAGTGAAATATCATTTATTTATATAGAGTGTGTGTGTGTGTATATATATATTATATATATATATGTGTGTGTATATATATATATATATATATAAAAAATATAAATAAACATTTGCTTAGAATTCAGTTGATCCATTATATGAATATGAGCTGAGTGTTTACTCACCTGATTCATCTTTATTTTCCTCTGCTTTCTCACTTAAGACTGTATAATCCTGAATTTTATTTTTTAAACAGTATGCTACCATACATAGAATAATCCCCCCCCAAAATACCTATTTTGTACTGCTGTCATTTCCCCCAAAAAAGATCTAATTTATGTGATATTTTCTCCCTGAATTCTCTTCCTCTGTATTGTCTCTATATTTGGTACATATTTATATTAGTTTTTCTATCATACTGTTACTTGGTTAATTCTTTGTCTCATATAAGACCCAGTTTAATTTTTGTATGCCTAGCACAATGCTTGTTGATAGAGCTCAGTAAATGTGATTGAATTAACAGAGTCTTATTACTTCACTTGTTTCTATGAATTTATGCATTTGTTATCGTAGTGGTGTTAGAAAAGAAGATTGAAGAAAAAGTATAAAGAGCATGGGAAAAGTAAATAACTACATTATCATTTTAAGAAGTCTTTTTTTTTTTTTTTCAGGCCAAAAATTACCTTTATTTTGACATGTTTTGTAACTTGGTTTTCAGGCCTAAACTATTCTAGATGCTGTTGGAATATTTGGACATGTTTGCCTGTGAGCAGTGTGTGATATATATGAAGATCCATGTCATTAGCAAGGAGTAAACATTTGTTTGTCTTTTTTGGTATATGAAGCTCAAAAGTTAGGAATTTTTATCCCTGGCTGCTTGTCACACTTTTCCCTTGTAATTAAAGGGAGTTGGGGGAGAGAAAGGGAGAGAGACAGAGATAGGTTTTTTTGAACAGGGTTGCTCTATTAGTGATCCTCCCAATTTGCTACAACAACTAGAGGCAAGTCCAACTGTAATCTGCATGTTGGCCTAGAAACTGAACCTGGGCCTCCTACTGAGCTTCTAGCCTTCCTAGTGGTGGTGCCATCTGTGTCCCATGGCCCTGGGCCCCATTTATCAATTTTAATTTCTGTATATCTCCCTTCCCCCACAGTTTCTTCATAGTGCCAACTGTAAGGAATTGACTAGGGATAAAGAAATTGGAATTGTCCCACCAATGATATTGTCATTACAGCAGCTAGATCCTGCATGGCCTGCCACGCAGTTCGAGCCTTGGACCCTCAACTTGGAAAATATACTGACTGTGTGTGTGACTAAAATCCTGAAAAGAGGAAGAAACTGAGGGGAAGGGATTGTGGTGTGACCAGATGCTTTCTCACTTTTCTTCTTACTCTCTGTCTCTGAGAAGTGCATGTATCCTCTGTCAAAAATTTAAATAAAATTTTTAAAAAAGTTAAAATTGATTGCAAAAAGGTACAAGGCAGATTCAATGATATTGCACTCTATCTGTTGGTGACTGAGAAGTGCCTAAAGGAGAAGGGTAGCAAATCTAGCCTCTTCTATAAAGTTAACTTGAACTTGACTAGTGTTATTAAGATTGGGAGAAGAGCTGGTAAAGAAAATTCTGCTTTTCTTCTTCAGCCTTCAGTAGGAACTTGAACTGCATTAAAAGTGACAATTTAAATAAATGCTTAACACCATGCAAGAATAGTAGTTTATTTCAGGTACTGTACAAAGATGATTTCTAAATGAATAAATAATATATTTTCAGTTCTACTATTGCATGACAAGTACTATTTTGATGTAAGATGGGACTTCAAAAGACTGGTGAAAAAATAAAATTAAAAGATAAAAATTAAAAATATGAACTTTGGGGACCAGCAGATGGCATAATGGTTATCTTACTGGATTCCAACAAAGTCAAACAAAGTCAAGCACAGTTCGAATCTTGGACCTGGCAGTGGGAAATTCACTCTGGATGCTTGTGTGTGCGTGCCTAAAATCCTAAGAGGAGAATGGAGGAGAAGGGATTACATCATGACCATCCCTCCTGGGGGTGGTTTCCTGCTTTCTGTCTCTCCAGCAATTGCACATGCCCTATAGCAAAAAAAAAAAAAAAAAAAAAAATCTCTAAAAAAATAAGAACTTTGGAGGCCAGCAGGTGGCGTGGTGGTTAAGGCCACTGGACTCTCACATGGCCAACTGTGGTTCAAGTCCTGGGCCTGGCGACTTGCTTCTTACTTTCTCTCTCTGGCAGGCCATAGTTCAAGTCCAGGACCTGGTGACTTGCTTTCTTGCTTTCTCTCTCCCTCTCCATTTCCCTCTCTCTCTCACTGTCTCTGTCCTTCTCTGGTCAAATTAAAATAAAGTTAAATAAAAATAATTCTTTTAAAAAAAGGAAAAAATGATTCCCTCTAAAGACTTTTCTTTTAGATTAGGAAACAAAACAAAATAAAAAGAAGTCAGGAGGATCCAAATCAAGTCTCTTGAGTTGAATACCTTATGATTTCCTCTTGAAACACATGCAAAATTGCTCCAATTTGATGAGAGGAATGAACAGGATCATTGCTATGGTGGAGAAGGACCTTGGGGAAGGGTTTTGGGCTTTTTTCTGCTAAAGCTTCTACTGTCTGTCTTACAATAAGCAAATGTTATTGTTCTTTGAGTCTCCATGAAGTCAGGAAGCAAAATACCTTGAGCATCCCAAATAACTATTGCCATGATCTTTTCTCTTGACTGGTCTTTTTGTGTAGCCATTGCTTTGATTGTGCTTTGTAAAGCCACATGTCATCTCCTGTTATAATTCTTTTTTTTTTTTTTTAAAGAGAGATTTTTGTTGTAGGGCACATGTGCTCTCCAGGAAGCCAGAAAGCAAATAATCACCCTCCAGTCCCTGCAGGGGTAGTAGCCACGCCACAGTCCCTTCTCCTCTCGAGATTTTGGGTATGCATACACACATGCCTGGTGTGACGTTTACGCTGCTTGGGTTCAGGACTTGAACTGTGGTTGACTACTTGTGAGTCTAGCCATTTAACCATTATGACATCTGTTGGTTCCAATTCTTTTAACAAATGCTTTACGATCTGAATCCCACTTGTTTAAAATTTCCATAAAAACCTCTGCTTTTGCTGCAGCTGAGGTTTTTTTTGCTCAGCCTCTTAGACCTCAGTATACTCATTTGTAAATCGAGGAATTTGGACTAAGCTTTTTTTTTTTTTTTTTTTTTTGAGAGGTTTTTCGCTAGAGGGCATGTGCGCTCGCCAGACAGACAGAGAGAGACATAGAGACAGAAAGCAAGAAATCACCCCCCAGGGGGGCTGGTCACGCCGCAATCCCTTCTCCTCCGTACTCCTCTCGTGATCTTGGGCATGCACACACACGTGCCCAGCGTGAGTTTTAAGCCACCGGGTCCTGGACGCGAACCACGGTCGACTACGTGGGAGTTCAGTGACATAGCCATTACGCTAACTGCTAGTTCCCTGGACTAAGCATAATTATGGACCATTCCTGTGACTAACATTTCTAAAGTAATGCAATGCAAACACATTGTAGGTCACTAGACTTTGCTAATTTAATTATATTGTTATTTTCAATATGTTTAAGTAAATGACTTGGGCACAACAATTTGGTACCTATAGAGTAGAAAGTTTGCCCAACTTTAATTTTTTAGTCAGAATTGTGTAAGCTGAACAAATAGAGATGTCTTTGATGTTGAATATTAATTCTGCTGTTAATTTTTGGTCTTCCATTAGAAAATGAGCAAGTTTTTTGTTTGTTTGTTTGTTTTGTCTCTCACAAACTGAAGTGGATGGTCTGCCACTTTGGGCATCAACTCCAACATTGCTTTGTTCTCTTAAAAGACTTATCCATTTGTAAGTTGCTGATTTCTTTGGGGTATAGTCCCCATAAACTTTCTGTAAACCATGAATGATTTTACCATTCTTTACTCAAGCTTCACCATAAATTCACTTGCTCTTCAGTTTTAACAAAATCTGTATTGTTTTGATAGGGGCTCTTTTCAAACCGGTGTCTTAGCCTTCTTGGTGCCTCGATCTAGATCTTGTTCAGACATGTTGTAGCAAGTAAGCATGAGTTTATTTTGGTGCAAAAAATAATTGAAATTCATGCACGTGTTTTCATAACACACATTTTCCATGAACAAAATTTTTGAAGGCCCCCATATAATCAAACCTTTCTTTTCCTATGATGTTGATGATGAATCATATCTACTAGAATTTTACTAGTAGCAAGCATTGTGATCAGTGCTTTACGTAAGTATTACATGTTTTATGTGTATATTATATTATCACTGGAATGGACTTACACAGTGGATACTGTTGTGTATATAGTGTGAATATTTTCCTGTATCATTCAATATCCTTCTAGAAAATAATTTTTAGTGACTACATTGTGTTCAGTGTATGATATACATTAGTTTTAATATCTACTGTTACATATTTTTTGTTATTTTTGAACACACTTGCATTTGATCCTAAAGTATGGCTTCATCCAAATCAGTTACTTTTTCCTTCACATAATCTAGGAATGGAGTTAAAAGAGATGCAAACATTGTTTTGTTCTTTCTTCTGATCTCTAGAAAAGAAAAATTCAGTATGTGAGAATGCTTATGCTTTGAAATTTCTGTCCAGCTCACTGTGACAATTTTTCTTGTGTCTGTGTCAGTTTTGAAAGGCGAAATGAGCTCTTGTTCCTATTTTTTAAAAAATGATTGATATGTATTTGAGTGTGGCAGACACACCCAACCAGCTCCACATGTTGTAGTCCACCCCCAGTCTGTCTGGCAACCCCAGATCATGAGCACATGAACTTGCCTTTGCACTCACAAGAAGGTCCAAGGTGCAACCCTTGACCTTCCTATGTGGATCCAGTTATGTTACTGCTGCGCCACTGCTTGGCTTTGTTTTTATTTTGGAAATGTGCTAGATATAAAATAAATTGTTCAAAAAACTAAATAAAAACTTGCTAAGTTGTTTCTGGATGATTATTGGCATGTTTCTTAATATTGCATTACAAATAGAATTAAAGTGATAATGCTAATGCTATTTGTAGATTTTTTTTTTTTTTTTAATTGGCTATAGGGCACTTGTGCTCACGGGAAGGAGAGAGAGAGAGGGAAAGCGAGAAATCATTTTGGCCACACCCCAGTCTCTTCTCCTCTGTTCTCTTGGGGTTTTGGGCACACATGCACATGCACTTACCCAGTGTGTTTTTCAAGCTGCCGATCCATGACTCAACCACACAGTTGGCTGTGTAGGATCCAACTGCCTTAACCATGATGCCATACCACCGACTGACCAAGCTGATTATTTATTTAATTCTTACCGTCTAGTATGCTTATGGTATAGTGCAGAGAACATAGGACTTAAGTTGGGAGAAGCATTACTCTTCTAGCTGTTTCTAATTTGTTCTGTGATCCTGAGCAAGTGACAGCCTCTTAGGCCTCAGGATGCTCATTTGTAAATTTAGAAATTTGGAGGAAGCATCATTATGGACCATTCCTATGCTAAGGGTGACTATCTTTCCTTAAGTAATGCAATGCAAACACATTGTAGGTCACTAGACTTTGTTAATTGTATTATATTGTTATTTAGATATGTTTAAGTAAATTACTTCAGTAGAGATCTAGGGTGATGAAGTAAAAGTATGATTTTGTATAACCAACATATAAAATTTGGAAACAATTGGTATATTTGTAATCTCTTTTACCACTTTGTGTTGGGCTCAATAGCATGTGTCTTTGATGATAAAGTACACATCATAGATGGAGAACTTTGTATTACTCATTTTTAAAATAAGATATGACCTCCATGTAATTGGATAAATGAGCCAAAATAAGGCTACTGGGCTTAAGCACCAACTTGAGTAACTGTGATGAACATACTAGCAAGCTACCACTCTTCATGCTTTATTTCTTAACCAATACCAGAAGTAAGTCCTTCCCCTTGGCCATTCCTATATGTCAAAATAATTTAACTAGTTTAAATAAAAAGTTAAACAGAGGGACCATCAATGTAATGGCTATGTCGTTGTACTCCCATGTAGTCGACCACCGTTCGCATCCCAGACCCAGTGGCTTAAAACTCATGTCAGGCATGTGTGTGCATGCCCAAGATCTCTAGAGGAGAATGGAGAAGGGATTGTGGTGTGGCCATCCCCCCCGGGGGGTGATTTCTCACTTTCTGTCTCTCTCTGTCTGGCGAGCGTACGCGCCCTATGGCAAAAACCTCTCCAAAAAAAAGTTAAACAGATCATGAATTTTGTTAGTCTTTAATATTTTGATTGAGTTTATTTATGATTAGTTTTATGTCACAGGTTCATGTGAAAGTCCAGAACCAAAGTCATTACAAATCTATGAACTTTTGTTTTTGTGGAACTCAGAATAAAGATAGGTCGTAGGTAGGTAGGTAGATTAGATGGAATTCACCTTGGTCTGAGACCAAGGTGTTAAATTGCTATAGAGTTCTTAAAATTCAAAAAGCTAGTGGACTTAAGTGGGAAAAAATAGCATCTTTACTCACTTATAACTAAAACTTGTTTTACATTCATAGTCAAAGGAATTGCTAACAAACTGTAATAATATTAAAGTTCTAGTGCCAGCAAATGTATTTGTTTCTGAGGGTTTCTGTAACAAAGTACCACAAACTTGGTAGCTTAAAATAACAAAATTATTGTATCACAATTCTAGAGGTTGGAAGCCCAAAATCAATGTGTTGACAGGGCCATGTTTCCTCTGAAACCACTAGAGTCCTCACCTCTTTAGCTTTTGGTGGTTGCTGGGAATTTTTCAGCATTTCTTGGCTTGATGTTGCAGAAGTCCAGCTTCTGCCTTCAACATCATGTGGGTCTCTATATCTTAGCCTTTGTAAAGACGAAGTCATACTGGTGTAGGAGCCTACCCTATTCCAATTATGTCCTCATCGTAATGACTGGATTGTCGGAAAAGTCATGACATAGGTTTCTATGCAAAAGTGCATCAGTGACTTTTCCAACAACCCAACAATTACATCCACAGCAATCCTATTTCTAAATAAGGTTATGTTCCAAGTTATTGAGGGTTAGGAATTCAGCTTATATTTTTGGGAGACAGTTCACCCCTTAACAGCAGTAGAAATTACAGGTATTTTTTCCCTTATGGCACAATTGGAATATCCATAGTCATCACTACTTTGAAATTATTGTACTTATTAAACCCATTGTGTGTGTGTGTGTGTGTGTGTGTGTGTATGCATTTTAAAAATGTATTTTGCAAGAGAGTGTGTGAGTTTGCAGGAGAGCGACAGAGAGGGAAGATGAGAAAGCTCCCCACCCCCATGGGTCATGGTCACACCACAATCTCTTTTCTCCCATTTCTCTCTTCTTTTGGGATTTGGGCATGCATGCAAACATGCATGCACACACACCCAGCATGTTTTTCAAGCCTCTAGGTCTGGAATTGGACAGTACAATCAGCCATGTGGGATCCAGCAGTGTTAACCACCATGCCATAGGCTGGCCTTGCTAGTGCTTATATTAGGTCATTGGGAAAGTTAGGATGTATTTTTCGATGCAAAAATGTGTCATGACTTTCCCTCTACCCCGATGTTAGCATGTTAATAAAAAACCACAAATAACTTTGATGACTATGTCAACATAGCTGACTTCATTTGTAATCATTTATTTCATTATAGACCTTTACTATTCCAAAAAGGGAGCCATAGGTTTCACCCGCTTGCCAGTTAGGTCTGTGGCACCCAAGATTCAAATATCCAGCTATTGACTTAGATCCAGAAAGCCGAACCCAAAGATAGAGAAATAAAATAGGAAGAAGAAATATCAAGAATAAAACAAGTTCATTGTATACTTCACAGTTTCAAAAGGAGAAAATAAAGATAATGAAAGAGAAGAAATACTAAGAAATAGTGGCTGTGAATTTTCACGAAGTAGCAAACCCAATTCAGTGAACTAAAAACAAAACAGTCTCACAGACAAATGGGGTTTATTTTGAGAGTATAAGAATGAATTAACATGAGAAAAATCAATGTAGTTTATTACATTTAAAGACTTAAAAAGAAATTATTTTCTTTTCTTCTTTTTTTTTTTTTTTTGAGAGATTTTCATTGTAGGGCGCGTGCGCTCGCCAGACAGACAAGAGAGAGATATAGAGGCAGAAAGCGAGAAATCACCCCCCAGGGGGGATGGTCATGCCGCAATCCCTTCTCCTCCATTCTCCTCTCGGGATCTTGGGCACGCACGCACACGCGCCCGGCGTGAGTTTTAAGCCACCGGGTCCGGGACACGAACCGCGGTCGACTATGTGGGAGTCCAGCGACATAGCCATTATGCTAACTGCTGGTTCCCAAGAAATTATTTTCTTAATGTCAGAAATACAATATTATTTAATCTCTGTCCATTATAATAAGTGTTCATAAATACAAACATTATTTTTCTGTTTTCTAGACTTGTAGCTATTTAAAAATGATTCTGGTTTAAACAAATGAGATTATGGGATTTGATCAGTTTTGGGGTTTCTTTTGGTTCAAGAGTTCTAAAATCCTAAGTTTTTTTTTTGTTCTTCTGAAACCTTCATTTACTACATCAATTCTGTTACTCATAAATGTGAAATTTTTAAATTTCTCTTGCAAGGAGTTTTCTGTGTTTAGAAAGTAGAGAATAAATTTCAGTAAATACCAGAGTAATTGGAAATTAAATTTTAATCTAATAAAATGTTTTATTTTTTAATTTTATAGTTTAAAGAGAATTATGACTTTGTAGAATATGATACAGTTTTCTTCCTGATAGTCTTTAGTGACACTATTGCATGTGATTAGATACATCTTACTTGAATTGTTCACGTAATCAAGGGTTACTTTCCCAAATACGCAGTATGAATGGTTTTTCTGTACTAGGACCACCAAAACTGAGTTGAAATTTAGTGAATTGTGACTTTTCTGATGCCACTTTTTTCAGTAATTTTAACATCACAGTGTTTTATTAACTTCACAAAGTCATTGGATGTTTTACGTGCACTGGTGTGTGTGTTTGTGTGTATGTTTTATTGTGTTAATTTGATACTGTGTAATTGGAATTAAGGATCAGTTCTAATTTTTTTCCTTGATGTTTAAAATAAATATATATATATATATATATATAATTCTTATGCTTTTCAGCACAGGTTTGAACACGTACCATTAGTCATTTTATTCTTCCAAAATTTCACTTGTGTAACATTTGAGCACCTGCTTGGTGCCTGACTTTGCTGGGTTCTGGAGATACAAAAATAAGTAAAACTTGATAACCACCTTTCAATCTACAACAAGGGAAAGAACTCCTGAAATGTGTTGAATGCTCAGCTTATGAAGTTCTGGGAGGCTTATAGGGAAAATCATTCTACCTGGGGTCAGTGGTAGGATGGTGGTTGTATGTGAAGGAAAACTTCACCAAAGAGGTGGTATATTTGGAATACAGAAAGGAAGAGGGGCATTCCAACCATGAAGGGTCTGGGGAGGAGAACATGACCCATAGAAGGAGAAAAGGAGAAAAGTTTCAAGAAAAGCAATAGCTTTTAAGATATACTTATTTGAAGAATAGGTAAGGAAATTAGAAAAGTGTTGAGGAACCAGATTGTGAGTAGTCTAGATTTGTGTTTAACTGAGTACCCTCAACCTTGAGCAAGGGGTGGTGATGGTCCTGGTACACG
This sequence comes from Tupaia belangeri chinensis, assembly GCF_000334495.1. Classification (NCBI taxonomy): domain Eukaryota; kingdom Metazoa; phylum Chordata; class Mammalia; order Scandentia; family Tupaiidae; genus Tupaia; species Tupaia belangeri. The sequence continues at coordinate 4,570,840 of NW_006159520.1, forward strand.
AGAACCAACCACAAGATGAACGTAGCAGAAGCTCTTGGGAATCAGTTTTTCTTGAAAATTTGAGGAGAATGTATTTAACTGGTCAGTAATAACATTAATTTTGAACAGAGTTCTCATTAATTTTTCAGATGAAACACTTTAAGAATTCAAAGAAAATTCATTCTTTGAGCTTCCCTCCCTTTTTTTTTTTTTTTAACCACACTTCTTTTCAGTCAGTTAGAGATACTTAATGAGAAGCACCAGATAGAATCTTTATCGTGTATGGTCAATGGGGAATCATTATTTGAAATGAGTGAGTGATATCAAATTTGTAGAAAGCTGAATACTAGGGCTCATTTGGACTGTTGATTGGAAGGAGTAAAAAATGAATTCTAGTTGTTGAGCAGAATATAATAAGACAAAAATCAACCAACCCCCACCCCACCCGCCCCAAATAGAGCTGGAAGTAGAGCATTTGGACCTGTTTATGAATTTGAGAGACAATTCAAAAAATCCAGAGAGTATGATTACTTGATTGGCTACGAAGGAAAGGTAGGAAGAGAGCAAGATGACCAGCATTTTGTAGTTTTGCTGTGATGCTTTTAAATAAAATGAAAATAGAGCAGAGCAGGTTTGTTTTTTTGTTTGTTTGTTTGAGAGGTTTTCGCTATAGGGCTCGTGCGCTTGCCAGACAGACAGAGAGAGACAGAAAGCAAGAAATCATCCCCCAGGGTGGATGGCCATGCTGCAATCCCTTCTCCTCCATTCTCCTCTCGGGATCTTGGGCATGCATGCACATGCGCCTGGCGTGAGTTTTAAGCCACCGGGTCCGGGACACAAACCGCGGTCGACTACGTGGGAGTCCAGTGACATAGCCATTACGTTAACTGCTGGTCCCAGCAGAGCAGGTTTTTAATAGGAAAATTACCTTACTGGCTCTGTGGCCTCGTGGCCATCTGGATCCTACATGGCCTACTGCATGGATTGAATCCAGCCTTTGTGACTTCAGAAATATGCCTGGCGTGGTGCATGTGAGTGCCTGCCCAAAATTCCGACTGGAGGAGAAATTGAGAAGGGATTGTAGTATAAGCATATCCTATGGTGGTGGGGGCAGATATTTGCTTTCTCCATCTCTGTCTGTCTCTCTGGTGAGCACATGCACTTTCTGGCAAATTTAATAAAAAAGAGCAAATAACCCAATTTTGATCTTTTTGACTCTGGGTACTTACTAAGGAACAACATAGAAAATATCCCATAGATTTAGTTCCCAAAGAGAAGGTTAAGGTTAAGAAAGTTAAGAGAGTGTTAAGAGATGGCATCTTCAGGATATATCATAGTTGAAGCCTGTACAGAATTGCCCACGGAGAATATTAAATAGCAGTGGAATGATGAGTCGTGAGAAATAGCAGCTTTTTACTTTTTTAAGTTTCCTTTTTTCTATGAAAGAGAGACACAGAGATGCAGAGAGAGAGGCACCCCCAAGAAGGTGTTCACCCCCCGTTTCAGCTGGCCTGGATCATGGGCACATGTGCCTAGCATGCTCAGGAAGGTCCTATCTAGGTCCCCCTTGTATGTGTCCAGTTGGGTTAACACTGTGCCACCACCTGGCGTCAACGAAATAGCATTTTAAGGGAGAGTAAAAGAGATACCAAGAAAGAGAAGAGTAGAGGTAGGGGAGGTCAATAAGGAGAGTACAGGATGATTGGATTAGTGATATCTAAGAAAAAGATTTAGGTGTTAAAATGTCATTAACCTTTGTGGGAGTAATAGGGGGGCAGAAATCCAATTTTGCTGGGGCCAGATGATGGCTTAGTAGTCAGGCAGTGCTCTGTAATGTTGGACCCACCTGGAAAGGCCCTGGGTTTGTGATCCAGGCTGACTGACTGGGGTCTGGTCATAGCATGGCGACCCCTGTTGGGAGTGCGTGACTCTCTCATCTCCCTGTTGCATGGAAGAAAGAAAGAAATTTTTAAAAAAGAAATCAGATTTTGGGAACCAGCAGTTAGCGTAATGGCTATGTCGCTGGACTCCCACGTAGTCGACCGTGGTTCGTGTCCCGGACCCGGTGGCTTAAAACTCACGCCGGGCGCGTGTGCGTGCGTGCCCAAGATCCCGAGAGGAGAAGGGATTGTGGCGTGACCATCCCCCCTGGGGGGTGATTTCTCGCTTTCTATCTCTATGTCTCTGTCTGTCTGGCGAGCGCACGCGCCCTACAGTGAAAATCTCTCAAAAAAAAAAAATCAGATTTTGTTGTAGATGGATGAGAAAAGGAGGGTGCATGGATTGAATCCAGCCTTTGTGACTTCAGAAATATGCCTGGCGTGGTGCATGTGAGTGCCTGCCCAAAATTCCGACTGGAGGAGAAATTGAGAAGGGATTGTAGTATAAGCATATCCTATGGTGGTGGGGGCAGATATTTGCTTTCTCCATCTCTGTCTGTCTCTCTGGTGAGCACATGCACTTTCTGGCAAATTTAATAAAAAAGAGCAAATAACCCAATTTTGATCTTTTTGACTCTGGGTACTTACTAAGGAACAACATAGAAAATATCCCATAGATTTAGTTCCCAAAGAGAAGGTTAAGGTTAAGAAAGTTAAGAGAGTGTTAAGAGATGGCATCTTCAGGATATATCATAGTTGAAGCCTGTACAGAATTGCCCACGGAGAATATTAAATAGCAGTGGAATGATGAGTCGTGAGAAATAGCAGCTTTTTACTTTTTTAAGTTTCCTTTTTTCTATGAAAGAGAGACACAGAGATGCAGAGAGAGAGGCACCCCCAAGAAGGTGTTCACCCCCCGTTTCAGCTGGCCTGGATCATGGGCACATGTGCCTAGCATGCTCAGGAAGGTCCTATCTAGGTCCCCCTTGTATGTGTCCAGTTGGGTTAACACTGTGCCACCACCTGGCGTCAACGAAATAGCATTTTAAGGGAGAGTAAAAGAGATACCAAGAAAGAGAAGAGTAGAGGTAGGGGAGGTCAATAAGGAGAGTACAGGATGATTGGATTAGTGATATCTAAGAAAAAGATTTAGGTGTTAAAATGTCATTAACCTTTGTGGGAGTAATAGGGGGGCAGAAATCCAATTTTGCTGGGGCCAGATGATGGCTTAGTAGTCAGGCAGTGCTCTGTAATGTTGGACCCACCTGGAAAGGCCCTGGGTTTGTGATCCAGGCTGACTGACTGGGGTCTGGTCATAGCATGGCGACCCCTGTTGGGAGTGCGTGACTCTCTCATCTCCCTGTTGCATGGAAGAAAGAAAGAAATTTTTAAAAAAGAAATCAGATTTTGGGAACCAGCAGTTAGCGTAATGGCTATGTCGCTGGACTCCCACGTAGTCGACCGTGGTTCGTGTCCCGGACCCGGTGGCTTAAAACTCACGCCGGGCGCGTGTGCGTGCGTGCCCAAGATCCCGAGAGGAGAAGGGATTGTGGCGTGACCATCCCCCCTGGGGGGTGATTTCTCGCTTTCTATCTCTATGTCTCTGTCTGTCTGGCGAGCGCACGCGCCCTACAGTGAAAATCTCTCAAAAAAAAAAAATCAGATTTTGTTGTAGATGGATGAGAAAAGGAGGGTGATACAGTGAAGAAGGCAAATACAACAGATGCTACTTATTCAAGAGGAAAGAAGGAGTTGATTTATTTGTTGGTTGAGGTGTTATCAGTAGTGGGGAGGAAGAGAAGAAAAGATTTAAGGGATGGAGCAAGACTCAGAAAAGAGAAGGCTATCAAACTGTTTAGCTGTTTGTCAAATATTGCTAGATTTAATAGTTTTGAGGACCATGTGAGCTAAGAATTACCCATAATTTACAGTTGAAATAACACTCTAGAGAGGTTTAATAAACGTGCCTGGGGCCACACAGGTAGCGGTATAACTGAGATTCAAATAGCATGGTATTCAAACTGCACACCGCACCTCATACACTTCATGGACATACTTGATTTTCAAAGAAAAAAGCGTTAGGTAGACATGCAGAATTGACAGCAGATTTTTAGGAACTAAAAGTTTTGGTAAGTAACATTAAAGAACATGCAGAGTGTAGTGGGAAAAATAAAATATAAAGAGATTTTGATCAGAGAACAGGAGCTCTGGAGTGATGACATACGTGTAAGGGAAAAGTAGAAACAAAGATAGAAGTTTTTGGAGGAGAAAGTCAGGATTGGACTAGGGTTTTTTTGCTTGATTTTTCTTTGTTTTTTGTTTTTTAAAAAAGTCAACAATATGGATGTTCAAGGTGCTGGGATGGTATCAGGAATACGGGTACAGAGGAACCTGAGCCAGTGCCAACGAATTTAATGTGAGTGTGGGATGAGTGACTTAGGGGGTATCAATGTACCAGCCATCTGCCTCTGTGACTTAGAGGAGGAATAAAGATCTTGGAATTTGAAGTTTAAGAGTGTTGGGGGTGGGAGGGTTGGGGAGAGTAGAATAAGAAAAAGGAAGGGCCCAGCTGGGAGGAGTTGAGAGTATTAAAAATAATAGCACCTGGTGCAGTAATTTTCCTGTCAGGATTGAGAAATCTTGAGAATTAGGAGGTACAGGGGGGAATATAGACATATAAATAAATTATCCAGATTTGAAATTCCTTAAGAATGTTAAGGTTTAGGGATCAGCAGTTAGTGTAATGGCTATGTTGCTGAACTCCAGTGTAGTCAACTGTGGTTCGAGTCTCAGACCCAGTGGCTTAAACTCATACCGGGCGCATGTGCGTGCATGCCCAAGATCCTGAGAGGAGAATGGAGGAGAAGGGATTGCGGTGTTGCCATCCCCCTTGGAAGGGTGACTCCTCACTTTCTCTCTCTCTTTGTTTTTCTGGCGAGCAAGTGCTCGCACCCTATAGCAAAACCTCTAAAAAAAAAAAAAAGAATGTTAAGGTTTTATAAGAGGTTAATGAAGATGCTTATTGAGCTTATTGATAATGCAGTGTTTTATCTAAATAAACTATATTGTTGTTGCCAGAAGACTATTTTTTGGTAGTTTTTAGCTACTCCATTCTTAATGTGCTGAGAGAGGCTCTTTCAAAACAAAATTTACTAATTAAATTTCTACAGTTAACCTGGTGTTCACAATTAACTTGATCCCAGGGTTATTGCTGACCGTAGCAGTAAGACTTTGGCAAACATATAACCTGTCTTTGTGCTTGACTCTCTGCCTGTAAAACCAGGATAATATGTCCCTACTTCAGAAAGGATGTTAAGATAAATGTAGCCTTCCTTCCCCCATAACATTTTTTGATTAGAGATACGAGAATATTAAAAAGAACTTTGAGTTCTTCAGAAGAAAGGTACTATGTTCATGAAATAATCAGTGCTCATTTTCATTTAGCCTGAGGTGGAGTTACTTTGTAGAAGGGATTATTAACCTGCTCAAAAAACTACATTTCAGTTTAAGTGTTAGAAAGCAGCTTTTCAAGGCCAGCTTGTGGCCTGGTGGTTATGGTGACTAGATCTCACATAGCCAACTGCACGGTTACAGTCCTGAACACAGCAACTTGAAGAAATAAACTAGATGCATATGCGTATATGCCCAAAATCTGTAGAGGAAAATGGAGGAGAAAGGATTGCAGTGTGGCCATCTCCCCTGGGGGGTGCTTCCTCACTTTCCTTCTCTCTCTCTCTCTCTCTCTCTCTCTCTCTTTCTTTCTTTCTCTCTCTCTTTCTCTCGCAAGCACACATGCCCTGTATCATACATGCATTCATGCATATGATAACCTACATACATAAAGGGGGAAAAAGAAGCTTTATAGAAAAACTTAAAATCTCAACATTCCAACAAGCAGAAATATAATATAAATCTACATTGTGAACATTTTCTTCCAGGTTCTGGGCAAAGACAGAGTGAAGAGATCAATAAATTAGTGCTGGGTAGGACAGTAAGGCAAAAAGACCTGCCTAGTTTGTGCTACTTTTTGTTTGTTTGGTTTTTTAATTCAATTGTTTAGTTATAAAAGAAGTATTTTAGGGCTTGTATTAAAACAATTTTAATACTTGAGCACGTTTTGGCAGTATAAGTGGAAAAAGCTAGCTTTCTTAGAGTTAAACGTAGAGAGTCTTGAATATCATGTGGAGGACAAAGATCAACTTTTTGGGAGATAAAGGGAGGGAAAGGTTTTTTTTAGTTTATGGAAATTTAAGTAGTTAGAGATGAAGACATTTACTATTTTGCAGCAGTAATCAGAGTACGATCTCTATTAGATGGATAGGCTAGATCTGTGAGGCAGAAGTTCCTTGTTCGTGGATTAGTCTGTTAACTTTACTCTGGGCAGCTAACAGTCTATTAATTTACCTTATGGTCAACAACAACTAAAGCAAAAATCTGTCTACATTTTGATTTACCCTGATGATATCCTCAGTATTCTTCTTGTTCGTTCATGTGTTTATTCCACAAGAGAGAGTCGGGGGACAAGCACACCACCAGTAGTTTTTGTGGAGCTCCACCTGAGACCACAGCGTGAATGAGACCTGGGACCTTCCCGTACATCCAGCATTGCACCACTGGCTGGCCTTAGTCCTTCTCTTTGGAAACGGTATCATTTGTTAATACAAAAATAATTACCTCGAATATTCAGTCACAAACAATGGTTGAAAAACAAATGAATCTGAATTTATCTGTAAACTAAGATCTTGAATAAACATAAATTAGAAACTTCAAAATATTCTGAAGAACGTACGTATTTTTTTCTCTTGAAGGTTATTCAGTTCAAAAAACCTAACTTATTTAATTTGATAAAAATAAAGAACTACGGGCTGGCCCCTCCATAGCACAAATAATTTATCAGGAGCTAGATTACGACGCATGACTGACTGTCCTTTAAATCCCATCTCCTATAGTTTCAAAGACCTGGTGGGATAGGAAGATGGAGGAGGAATTGCAGCATGACCATGCCCCACTGGGGGGTTCTTTGTCTGTCTGTTTCTCTACTGCATACACATATCTTCTGGAAATCTATTAAAAAAAAGAAGTAAAATACCTTGTTAACTGACACATATCTTCTGGAAATCTATTAAAAAAAAAAAAAAAGTTAAAAACCTTGTTAACTTTTTTTAAAGAATGCATTTTTTAAAAAACATTATTTAATTTCTTGAGAGACAGATGAGAGGCAGCACCCCCAGTAAGGTCCTGACACAGTGATCTAGCCCTGGGTCATGAAAATACACATACCTAATGTATCAGGGAGGTCGCCAGATGCAAACTGGAACATTGATCCATTCTTTGAAAGATACATATTGTTATTGATATTCTGTCCATTAGTTGAACGGTCTTCCCTTATTGCTTTATGTTAATAAAGGTAAGGAGATTACATGAGTTTCCATAGGCTATTGTCTTAGTTCAATTTCTTTTGCTCTAATAGAATACCAAATAAAGAGAGGTTTATTTAGCTCCCAGCTCTTCAGCCAGGTAAGGTGATTACATGAGTTTCCATAGGCTATTGTCTTAGTTCAATTTCTTTTGCTCTAATAGAATACGGAAGCCTAGGTAATTTTAAAAAGAGAGGTTTATTTAGCTCCTCCTTCTTCAGCCTGAGGAGGTCCAGATTGGCTGTTAGTTGTATTTGGCGGCTTGGGTGAGGGCCTTTTGCTGTGTGAAAACTGGTAGAGAAGTGGAAGGGGCATGGGGCAGGTATGAAAGCAACCTCACTTTCTAACAGCCTACTTCTAACAGCTTGCTTTGGAGGTAACAAGTCCAGTCTCAGAACAGTGAGAATTCCCTCAGTAACCTCTAGCATGCTCAGTCCACTCATGCAGGCAGGGCTCTGAGACCCATACTTGTCCCATTATGTGCCACTGCTTCAAAGTTTCTACCTCCCAATGTTGCCACACAGGCAGATTTCAATGAGTTTTCAAGTGGACAAATCATATTCAAACCATGGCAGCTATGTTAAAAGCATGTTTGGCATACAATATATGCACATTTGCCATTATAAATTCAAATGTGGCTTCAGTCTCAACCTTGTTACTGTTTTAAATCCATTCTTGAATTACAATAGTTACCTTATCTTAGTTTGGGAGATTCCTGCCTTTAAGTACATTTCCAACCTTTGAAGTTATAAAGGAATTGTAGAAAAAGAAAATATATTTCTATTATTGGAATCCTTTGAGAATCTAAAGCATTGGGTCTAATAGAACTTTCTGTGCTGCTGGGAATGGTCTATTTGTGGTATCAAATAGCTACTGTACAATTGTTTGGCTGTTGGATACTTGAAATGTGGTTTGAGCAACCGAGGAACTAAATTTTAATGTAAATTAAATAGCTGTATGTGGCTAGTGATTATTATATTAGCACAGATCTGGAGCATTTCTTTTCCTTCAAAACTAACCATTTTTTTAAAAAACACTGTCATGTCCTCTATTTAATCTCTTGAAGAAAGTTCTAATTTTTTTTTAAATAGGGAGTTAGCTTGAGGTAATATTACTTTTTCCAAAATAGGGAACTTGCCACTGGTATGTAAGGTAATTTTAATTATTTCACAGTCGTAGTATTACATTAAATTGAGAAGCTATTTCTGATTACCTTAATACTTTTAGAATCTTAAATAAAACTGGATGTTGTTGTTGTGTGTGTGTGTGTGTGTGTGTGTGTGTGTTTCCATGTTCTCTAGAGAAGCCAGTACTGTTTGGCTTTTACTGTATTCAGTGTTATGATGATCATCTATTTATGGCTTGTGAGGTTTTCTGTTTTTAATTGACTAATGGTTAAAATCTTGCCTTTTGAGGACAGTGTGTTTTAGATACTATAAGTGGTACACATAAGGCAAATGATTGATGAAGGTAGTGAATGTCCAAACAAGCTTATGACATACGATCTAGTGAAAGGAGAATTGGATTGGTTGGTAGGGAATCAGTAGCCCTGCTGTGCCACTAGTTTGCCTGGGGCAATCTGTCTCTCTCAGGTATGGTTTCTGCCTTGGAAAATGGGAAACAGTTTGGTTTAGAGTAACAAGAGATTTAAATATTTAGTGTATTTTGTTTTATAGTAACTTCTGATAGATTATACTGTTTTGGATAGTAGCTAAGTGCTTTGTTGTGCCAAGCATGTACTATTTCATTTAATCCTTTGGACTAAAATAAATTATATCTCAGTTCTTTTTTAGGTGCACAGAATTAGATGAATCATTTCTTGTTCATACAGTTTCATTGGCCTCTGTAGCCCATTATTTTAATTTAAGTTTTGTTTACTTGACTAATAAACACTTAAGAGTTTAATCCAAGAATGAGAACATTAGTGATTAATAACATCTACCTAATATTCTATTCCCTTATCTTTTTTTTTTTTTTTATTCAAAAAGTAACTATCCTGATGTCTTGTTTATTGTTAACTTTCCTTTAAAAATGTAAAATGTGGGACCAGCAAATAGCATAATGGTTACTTCACTGGACTTCTACATGGCTGATTTTGGTTCAAGTCCTGCACCAGACATGCTGGGTACATGGGCATGTATGCCCAAAACCTTGAGAGGAGAATGAAGAAGGGATTGCGTTATAGCCATCCCCTTTGAGGGAGGGGGTGGGAGGTGATTTCTTGGTTACTGTCTCTCTGGCTAGCACACACACCCTATAGCAAAAAAAAAAAAAAAAAAACCTCTCTAAAAAAAATAAAAATACAAAATATTTTATCACATACATGTGTATGCTTAGATATATGTTTCATTGTTTTTTTTTTTTTTGAGAGATTTTCACTATAGGGCGCATGCACTCGCCAGACAGACAGAGAGAGACATAGAGACAGAAAGTGAGAAATCACCCCCCAGGGGGGATGGCCACGCTGCAGTCCCTTCTCCTCCATTCTCCTCTCGGGATCTTGGGCACACACGCACATGCGCCCGGCGTGAGTTTTAAGCCACTGGGTCCGGGACGTGAACCGCGGTTGACTACATGGGAGTCCAGCGACATAGCCATTATGCTAACTGCTGGTTCCCTGTTTCATTGGTTTTGAGCTTTATAAAAGGAATATATTTACTTATATGCCAATTCCTGGGAATTAATTTTTCTTTAATAATACATTTATTTTAGAAGTTTTTGCCTCAGGGCTGGTGCATTCACGAGAGAGAGATCTGTGACAGAGACACAGAGACAGTGAACGGGAAAGTGAGGAATCACCCCCAGGGGAGATGGCCACACTGCAGTCCCTTTTCCTCTATTCTCTTCCTGGGATCTTGGGCACTCACAAACACATGCCCGACATGAATTTTAAGCCACTGGATCTGGATCTTGAACCTTGGCCATGTGAGAGTCCAGTGACATAGCTGCTACTCCATCTGCTGGACCCAAAAATACATTATTAAGGGGATAGTCAGAGCTCAGGGCTCAGCAGTGGCAGATTGAAAAATGAGCTAGGTGCTCATGCTCAGGATCCTAATGGGATGAAGAATTGGAGAAGGATGATTGTGGTGTGACTAGGCCCAGTTGGAGGGTGCTTTCTCCTTCCTCTCTCTCTTCATTTCTCTCTCTCATGTGTGTGCCTCTTGCATAAAGATAATAATACATTATTGATATTTATCCTTTCATATATAAAAATTTTATTCATTTGTCCTGCTATGTACTATTCTATTGTGTCAAATTACCACAATTTAGGAATTCTCTAATTGTAGGATATTTTGAGCTGCTTGGCAGGTATTTGCTGTCCTGGATGTTACTGCTGTGAACATTCTTGCCTGTGCTTCTGATACATATGCACTAAGTGTTCTCTTAAGTGTACATTTAGTGATGAAATAGTTGGATTATAAAATCAGTTTACAAGGTGTAATGCCAGATTTGTCCCCAAATAGTCCAATTTGTTAACGTAAGAGAATGGCTTAAACTTTTGCCTTCTTTGGTCTTAATTTGCATTTTCTGTGACAGATACTGGTTTCTGCTAAATTTTTTTTTAGTGTAATTACTGTGTCAGACACTGAATTGATCTAGTGAATTAGTTAAATTTACATGAACTAATGAACTCACAACTTTATGTGATAGATATGGTTATATCAATTTTATAGATGAAGAAATTGTGGCCTGGTGAGGTTAAGCTAGTAAAGGACAGATTTGATCAGGTCAGGCTGCAGAATCCAGCCTCTTGATGCAATATTTTATACTTCTCTCCGAATTCTCATACTTATGCATTTATAGAAAAAATTTCCCTTTTCCCTTTGCTGCCATCAGTCTCTTGGCCTTTATGTGCATGTGATGGTGAGTGTTACTTATTCTCTCATATTATTGTGTTTTAAGCATTTCCTCATGTGTATTTTTTTTTTCCTTTACAAAGAAAATAGCAAAACATCAACTTCCTCATTGCTAGAATATGGCTCACCTGATTTCTAGCACTTTCGTTTATAATAATTTATAATTTTACTTACTTCTATACAGTTCATCACTAATCTTATTTATATTATTTTGTGTCTTTTTTTTAGTATTAAAATGTCAAACTATTTAGTGTGCTTTATTTTATTTCACTGTTTAATCCTGCTTGAAGTTAATTATTTTTGATACAGTATTTTAATATTCTGGAGTAGTCTTGAATGCATTCAAGGGAGGGGAGATCTTTTAACAGTTCATAGAGTGCCCAGCAGATGGCATGATGGTTACATTGCTGGCCTCCTACATAATCAACTGCAGTTCAAGACCAGGAGCTGGTGGCTTAAACTCACACCAGAATGTGTGCATGTGTGCCCAAGATCCCTAGAGGAGATTGGAGAAGGGATTGTGATGTGGCCACCCCCCAAGGGGGCAATTTCTTGGTGTCTGTCTCTCTGGTGACCACATGTACCCTATAGTAAAAATCTCTCTCTTAAAAAAAAGTTTGTGGAAAATGCATATTATGAAAAAACTATGCATGGATATAAAAAAAATTTTTGCGACAAACTTAAAAAAATTTTTTTAAAAGGTTTTTGCCGTAGAGTTCATGTGCTCACCAGAGAGAGAGAGTGAGAGGGAAAGTGAGAAGTCATACCCGAGGGAGGATGGCCATGTGGCAGTCTCTTCTCTTCCATTCTCCTGGGATATTTGAACATGTATGCACACATGCCCAGCATGATTTTCAAGCCCCTGGATCCAGTACTCAAACTGCTGTTGGCCATTTGGGTGTCCAGTGCCTTAACCACTATGCCACCTTCTGGCCCCTAAAACTCATACTTTAATTCCAGTTTTTCCACTTTTTTTTTTTTTTTTTTTTTTAGAGATTTTCACTGTAGGGCGCGTGCGCTCGCCAGACAGACAGAGAGAGACATAGAGACAGAAAGCGAGAAATCACCCCCCAGGGGGGATGGTCACTCCGCAATCCCTTCTCCTCCATTCTCCTCTCGGGATCTTGGGCACACACGCACACGCGCCCGGCGTGAGTTTTAAGCCACCGGGTCCGGGACACGAACCGCGGTCGACTACGTGGGAGTCCAGCGACATAGCCATTATGCTAACTGCTGGTTCCCTCCACAAGCTTTTTGAAGTACTCTTTTACTAATTTCTACATAAGCATTTGTATATACATTACTTGAAGTGAGTAAATGTTTCCAGTAACATTTCTTAGTGATATCTTTAAAGCAGTATTTTCTTTTCTTGCCTCCTTTCTTTCTTTTTTTTCTTTCTTTCTTTCTTTCTTTTTTGAGAGGTTTTTGCTATAGGGCACATGTGCTTGCCAGAAAGAGAGAGACAGAGAGACAGAAAGCGAGAAATCACCCCCAGGGGGATGGCCATGCCACAATCCCTTCTCCTCCATTCTTCTCTCAGGATCCTGGGCACGCACGCATATGCTCCTGGCACGAGTTTAAGTCACTAGGTCTGGGACTTGAACCACGATCAACTACATGTGAGTCCAGCGACATAGCCATTATGCCAATTGCTGGTCCCTCTTCTTTTTCTTTTTACTTAAGACAAGGTCTTGCTGTGTCACAGTCTTTTTGCCTCAGCCAGTAGCTGGAACCATATTTCTAGGCGACCACGCCCAGCTCTTTCAGACAGGGTCTGGTTATGTGTATTCTCTATTTTGGCCGCAGACAAGGAGCAATATTTGGCCTCAGCCTCCTGAGGAGTGGGACTACAAGTGCATACTACCTTGCCAGGCTTTTAAGGTGCACTGAAAATTGAACCTGGACCTCCTGTGTGGCCTCATAGCCTGCCCAGTAGAGGCATTAGCCAGCATGCACTAATGCAGTTGGGCCATTCCAAGTAGTTCTTTATTAAGTTAATAATTTTATTTATGATCTGTTATATTTTTGATAGATATTTTGGGCTTTTCTGGTATTACTTTTTTTTAGGTACTGGATTTTTAAAGATAAAAATTTCTTTTAAAGAATTATTTACTATTTACTTTTATGCATTATTATTATAATTTCTTTTTCATGTTCATCAGAGAGAGAGAGAGACAGAGGTGGGCGGGGGAGTGAGAAAGCAAGCCACCAGGTCAGGACTCAAACCATGGTTGGCCATGTGGGAGCCCAGCACCTTAACAACTATGCCACCTACTGGCTCCAAAGATAAACATTTAAAAATAGTAGGTTGTCGGGAAAGTCATGGCATATTTTTCTGTTTTTCTTTGCAAAAATGCATCATGACTTTGCTTGCATGAAAATTTATTTAATAATTGGGTGACTAAGGGTTAGACCCCATAATGACCATCCGATTATCCATATATCATGCCAAGGTAGATTATTATCCAGATGTCAGATGTTTAAGTTTGTAAATCCTGTAAAATTAGTGTTTCAGATTTCTTCAATAAGGTAACACTTTTCAATTTAGAGCATTTATGTGTGTGCTACTTATTTTAGTGGTAATTAAATGTTTCTGTGCAGTGAGCCCAAATGGATCAGTCACACGTGTTTTGGAATGGAAGGCTGCTAGAAGCAGCCAAACAGATGGAAATCAGGATGTTGCAGTATTTATTAGTGAAATATCGAATATTTCTTATTAGTGAACTAAGTCTAAATTATTATGTATCTCCCTCTTAGGTTTGGCATGGTCATTAATGTTCATACGGAATGAAATAGCTATGACAAACATTTATTGAGCATTTAGCATATATCTGCCAGAGGAAGGATAGGAGCTAACGTTTTTGAAGTTTACTCTGTTCTAGGTGTTAGGACAGTAGGCTTTGGGGATATAGATGGGTTAAATCTGTATTTCTTGATCTCGTATTAGGAATAAATGTCAGGTTCTTTGATAATGAAGGACTTAGAGATACTAATTCACTGCTAGGGTAAATATAGTTTTCTCACAAGAACGTGCAAAACTGTTGAAAGTAAAAGTTACTTCATTTTGAAGAAGCATCTTTATGTGTTATGCTTGACTTTGTAGTTCATTAGCGTTGTGCTGTAAATAACTAGATTGTGTAAGAAAGATTTAAAGATTTTGTGTCTGTTAACAAGATAGGGCCAAGGATCAAGTGAACATTGTGAACAGAATCTTTTTGTAACAATAGTCTGAATTTATATTTTTCCCTATGTATCGTCAGTAAGATATAATTTATATGTGAATAATACTTGATATCTGTAGGATTTGTAGGACTTTAATCTTTCCCTTTAATCATTCCTTTACTAGCAGGTGCTTTGGGATGAATAATTTTTAACTGTATGATAGCCCAATTGGGTCAGGCTTTAATGCAAGAGGAAGAGATGAGTCTTTGTAAATCATATATTAATAAGTGGTCCAAACAGCCTCAATTTCTGATTGGAAGACTAAGAAGTATTTTAGATAAAGAAGACTTTTGTGGTTCCAGACTCTTCAAATAACTTGATATCAAACTTCTGAGCTATATTTGTTTTCTTCCACTCACATATGTATACTAAAAACTGGAGGTTTTATTATTAAGGAATCAAAATAGAAGTAGTGGAGGAATTAATGTAAACATGCTGGTCTATCCTATTTCATGTCAGCCTGTATAACCTTGATAATTTTTTCACTGTGATGTAATACGGAGTTGTTACTCAATGATTCTTGACAGTTACTGGTAATTGTGAGCTAATCCTCATATTGCTCTGTTCTTTCAGAAAATTCTTAGGTTTATAATCTACTTTAAGATCCACAGTGACAGAAAAAAGGAATTTCTTTTTTTTTTAATTGCCTTTGCATGCATTGGCTTCACAAAGAGAGACAAAACACCCCTCAGTGGGCCATGATCGCACTATATTTCCTTCTCTTCCATTTCTCCATGTGGTTGGGATTTAGGGCATGAATGCACTCAGACCTGGCATGTTTTTCAAGCCACTGGGGCTGGGATTTAAACTCCAGTTGGCCGTATGGACTATCTAGCTCCCTTAACCACTGGACTATGGAGGCAGCCCAGGGAAACTGTAAAGTGCCAGGCGTGTTGTAGCATCTGAGTGGGAAGTAATTAAAGCTGCTAACATTTATATATTGCTTTAGAACTGCTGTGCATTATCTCATTTGATTCTCAAATCACTTTCTTGAGGTTGGTGAAGAAAATAGTCATTCTCACTTTTTATATAATTTTAGACCTACAAATAAGCAAGAAAAAATATACAAATAATATTTATATTACATCCAGGCAGGTTCTCCAAATATTGATAATTTATACAGTTAAGTCAGGAAATTAACCTCTTATAAAATTATTATCTACTGACAGTATCTTTTTTTTTTTTTGAGAGGTTTTTGCTATAGGGTGTGTGCGCTCGCCAGACAGACAGAGAGAGACAGAGAGACAGAAAGCAGGAAATCACCCCCCAGGGGGGATGGCCACGCCGCAATCCCTTCTCCTCCACTCTCCTCTCGGGATCTTGGGCACGCACGCACACGCGCCCGGCGTGAGTTTAAGCCACCGGGTCCGGGACTTGAACCACGGTCGACTACGTGGGAGTCCAGCGACTTAGCTATTACGCTAACTGCTGGTCCCCTGACAGTATCTTCTGATATTCAAGTTTCACCAGTTCCACTAGCTCAGTACAGTCCGTGATCACATACGATATTATGTCATCATGTCTCCTTAAATCTGAAACAGCTCTTCAGTCCTGTCTTTTATAATCTTGACACTTTTGAAGAGTACTGGCCAGGTATTTTATAGAATTCCTAAATTGAAGTCATGTACTTTTGGCAACAGTACTGTAGAGTGATTTTGTCCTCATGCATCATCGGATCACGAAGTCAAGATTATTGCTATATCCCATTACTAATGCTGTGAACTTTAATCATTTGGTTAAGATGCTGTTGGCAAAGTTTCTCAACTGTTGACGTTCTCTTGGTAATAAGTGTCTTTCCGGAGATATGTTGAGATTATTTAAATGTACTGTTTGCCATCATATACTTGTTCACTGTTCTTAGCATCTCTTGATGATTCTTGCCTGTAACAATTCTGATGTCTGTGAAATGGTGATTTTCTGTTTCTATCATTTTATACATTTTTTTTTTAAAAGAAATGTTTGCTATAGGGCATATGTGCTCGCTGGAGAGACAGAAAGAAAGTGAGCAATCACCCCCTCAGGAGGATGGCCACTCCACAGTTTCTTCTCCTTCTCCTTTCAGGATCTTGCGCACGCATGCATACATGCCCAGTGTGAGTTTTAAGCTGCCGGGTCCAGGACTCAAACTGTGGTCGATTATGTGGGAGTCCATTGATGTAACCATTACGACATCTGCTGGTCCCTCATTCTATCCATTTTTATTAATTAGAATTCTATGAAGAGCTTTCTTTTCCCACATTTATTTAAGTATTTCTATTGGTATAGGTTATAATCCATTACTCTTATTTTTATGTTGTCCCAGATTTGGCCATTGGACAGCCCATGAAGGTGACCACCATGTCCTTTTGAAATTGTTTCTTCATTCTCTGAGTACTTCTTTTTGGCATCAGAAGACATTCCAGATACATCTCAAGCTTTCTTTATCCCAGCTTTGTAATCAACCCATTTCTCCAAGAAGCTCTGACTTACTTTATGGGAGAATTATCTTGAGAAGCTATTATAATGTGCACATTCGCTTTGGGGTAAAGTTGGTATTTTCAGATTTATTTTACAGATGGAGACAACTAAGCCGAAGTTAAAATTTTGATAAACACAGATAAAGTGATAGAGTTGCGTTGTGATTGGGCTTTCTCAGTCCAGAGTTGGCATTCTTTCTACTCTTAGTATATTGACATAACATTTCCTTCCTTATTGTTGCTTTTCCATAGTTTTGATTTTGTCCTTCTGGCAAGGACAGGGCACAGTCTAATTAAAATATGTCCAAGAAAATCATTTGCTAATTAATAGGGATAGCTGTTTTGAAATGGAAAATAGGCATTGCAATTCCATAAATATTCATTATATATTCACTATGAGTAAGACAGTGTGCTAGACTTTCATGGTATTTGAGCATGTGCATATGTACTGGGGAATATTGTGCTAAGAAGTGCTTTTGATTTGTTTACCATGCCTTTTTCCCTCTTTCAATATATTGTTAAGGAGAGTAGAGGTGGGTGATAAGGCGATTGTAAATTATTTTCCATGAATTCAAATAGCTCAGTATTTGTATAAATAAATAGGTTGTTGGGAAAATCATGATGTATTTTTCTGTACGAAAATACGTCATGATTTTTCTGATGACCCAATATAATGTCTAGACTTAATTATATTTACATGTGTGTTCATTTTGTGCACTCTTATTTCCTAATCATAGTAATATTATGGACCCATTAATAGAGACCTGTTTGATAAACTTAGACATTTTGACCTTATCCCTTTTCATCTTACACTATGATAACTTAGAGTCCATCTTCAAAAACAAAAAGAATAGTACTCATTAAGCTCATTTTTGTTTCTATATGAAAAGAAGTACATTTAAAATATTTGTGTTTCTGTAAGGAAATCTCAGTGGCGAGTAATACAGACTTAGACCTCAGGTATTTCATAGTAAATTTTAAAAATGAAAACAGCATGAAATAAAAGGTATAAATATGCACACGTGTTTATTCACTGGTAGTAATGAGAACATAAAAATTTCAAGACAAAAATTTGTCTTTGTTATTGGAAAACTCAAGAAGTTTTTTCTTCTTATGTTTATCAGTGTTAGACTGACATAAATATGACAGTATTTGTTTTTCACTTTCCTTGTATAATTCTTTGATTGTTGGTGAGTGACCAAGAATTCTACCACTGCTTCTTATTATTGCCCTTCAAATATAAGTTGATTTCCCTGTGTAGATCAACTTACCAGTGTGGGGCTAAGGTCATGATATGTGTAGCCTACAGCCCACAGTTCAGATTGAGTAGAATTCAGTTTTAAGATTAAATGCAGAATATGTATATATATTTTTGTTTGTTTTCTTAATCATGTCAGGTTATACAGTAACATCTTGAGTAAAAGAGGACATGTGAGGTTTTATTGCAGACAGTGGTGTCTTAATTCTAATCAGCCTCTGTGATACATTTCCAGAGCGACTTTTGAATGCTTTTGACCACGTTCAAGGGCCACTTCGTCTCAATTACCAGTTGTATGGTCTTGGACTTCTCTAAGTCTTAATTTCCTCATCTGTAAAATGATAATAATCAGACCTGTTTTGGAAGGTCATTGTGAGGATTTAATAAAATCCATGTGAAGTGTTCACTTGTGTCTGCACATAGCAAGTACTGAAGTGTTACCTACCTATTAATATTATCATTAGTGATAGTTTGTGGGGGATGATCTGGAATAATTTTACATGTCTTGGGTATTTCATGGAATTAGAGAAATTTGGAATTGGAAAGGGTTTTGTCGATATAGCATATTTTCACTCTTATTTTTATGGATGAGGGTATCAAGGTTTAAACTGGTAAAATAATTTGCCTAACATATTGTAGTTGCATCGTGTCAATATCAATGAAAACTACATCTTCATGACTGTCAGTTTACTGTTGAAAAATCTCACCTTGATTTTTTTCCTATAACATGTCTATGGTTATCCTGATTAATATATTAATTAATTGATAATATAGAGAGGTTATCTTTATTTGTAATGATTATTGATACTAGTAATTAGTACTGTTTCTTAAAGTATCAGTAATATAAGTTAGAAGAAAATATCTAAAATATCCCTTTACTCCACAAAGGGATATGATAATAAAATGTTTTAATTAATATATCTTCATTAGTCTCCACAACAGGTCTTTGGAAGAAAGTTCTCTAAACACATTACTAAGATTCTCAAGGTAGCCAGCAGGGTCTTTGCAAGAAATCGATTGATTATTTATTTAAAAAAAAATTTTTTTAAGAAATTAAAAAAAAAAACAAAAATGTAGAAACAGTTAACAGTCATCTTTACCCTTGTCATCTAGAATTAACCATAGTTGTCATTATTGTCCCAAGGTTTTTTTTCTTCTTAATACATGATTGTTTTTGTGACGGGTGATTACAATTTTAAATCTATCTTATATAAAATAAAGGTAGGTAAAATATGAAAAATGATGTGATTTTTTTTTTTACCCTGGAGCTATTTAGGACATTTGGTTAGGCTATGCACTAATTATTAAGTCTGAATATGGACCAGCAAACTGTAATATATTTTCTTTTATAATTAAATGAAAATTGTTTGCAAACCCCAATAATTTAGAATAAAACAGTACAAATATACTATCACTGAGCACTAAAAGAACTTAGATTTTTAAACCCTGTTGATCTTCATTTAGGAGTATAATAATTGCAGAACGATTGATGATACCTTAAAAGGGAAAACAGTGAATCGCTTTTCTAGTGAATGAGCAAGCCTAACCCATCATCTAACATCCATATCTCAAAGGTTATTATTCTTTTCCAATGCACGCATTACTATTGTAATGAATTCATAATTCCGTAGTGTGGTGAGATATTTAGACAAAAGGTTAGGTAAGGACAAACTGTAGGAACTGTTCAGGTTGAGCTTTGGAAAAGAGTCTAACAATGTATTAGCTGTCTCCAAATAATTGAAAATCTCATATAATAAGGGGAGTAAACTTAGATTCTTTTGTTCCTGAGAAAAACTATGGAAGTTAAAGGGGTCGATTTTTATGTGCAAAAGAACTTCCTAATGATAAGATTTGTCTGATAATGGGAATGGTCTGTCTTGTGAAGTTGGGAGCTTCTAGTAGTTAGTAATTTTCAAACTGAGACAGAGAAGGTTGGTCATATGAGTTTCCAGTTGATATTTTTTAGGTGTATAAATTTTAAATCTTTTTATTTCTCCACAACAGATCATACTGTTTTAATACTGTTTTGAGTCTGCCTTTTTAAAATTTTCTTTGTGCTATGTCAGCCTATAAAAACTTATGTCATAATATTTAATGACTGAACATTACTTTTAGCCTCTTACTGGTCCTTAACCAGTTTGTTTCTCTGTTTCTTTGTCTTTCCCTCCTTCCTTCCCTCTCTCTTTTCCTTCCTTTCTTAGAGGGCGTTGGTACTCCCCAGAGACAGACAGACGAAAGGGAAAGTGAGAAAGTACCCTCCTGGGAGACTCTCTTCTCCATTTTCCCCTCCTTTTGGGATTTTTGGATGTGTGCACACATGTACCTGGCATGTCCAGGACTCGAACCATAGTGTAGGTCATGTGGGATCCATTATAGCTGCCTTAACCAACATGTCACTGACTGGCCTGGTTTTTAGCCAGTTTCTACATTTTGTTTTTTCTTAATTAAAGTAAGCGATGTTATGCACCATTTTGTGTATACTCTCAAGTGCAGTTTTGTTTCTTTAGAATAATTTTTTAGTTGTAAATTTCTGAGTCTGAAGGTATATATATTTTAAACGTGCGAAATTGCTTTCTAGAATATTGTACCAGTTTACAGTTCTCATAAGCAATGCGAAAGACGGTGTTGTACTAATATTAGCTATTGTAAGACTTAAGTCTTTACCTTTGGTAGGTGAAAAAATGTTATTTCATTATTATAATTTTCATTTTATTGATTACTAGTAAGGTTGAACAAACTGTATTTCTCGTTTTGTAAATTGCATTTTATATTTTTTGTTTATTTTGACATTTTCAAATGATAAGATTTAATTTTGTATTAGGATACATAACATTTCCTCCTACCTTGTCATTTGTCTTCTAATATAGTGGTAATTTTAACTACATGGATTTTCCAAATTTTCTTGCAGTTGGATCTAGCAGTCTTTTCTCTCAACATCTTTGACTTTGGGGCTAGTAGGTGGCATAGTGGTTAAGTCGCTGGACTCCCATATGGTTGACTGCAGTTTGAGTCCCAGACATTGTGACTTGAAACTTGGTGTGTGTGTACCCAAAATCCCAAGAAGAGAATGGAGGAGAAGGGATTGTTGCATGGCCATCCCCCCCTGGGAGGAGTGGGGAGTGACTTCTCACTCTCTGTCTCTTCAGTAGGTACATACACCCTATATCAAACATCTCTCAAGGGAAAAAAAAAAACTAATTTTGGTGGAAGTTGAAAAGGGTATTGTCTACCCTCAAATGATAAAAATAGTCCTCTTAATAATTAGTTTTAATTTTAGTGCATTGAGAAGATTCAAGTTTTTTTCAGAGAGCCAGCCTCTTACCGTTCATTGAATAGCTCAACAACTTTTATATCTCGATATATTTGATGTGCCTTATGTTGTCACTTACAGAATGTTTATATGCTTTGGATATTCTCTGGACTCCATTCCTTTGACTTTCAAACTGTACTGTGTGTACTAAGTCTTACTTCACCTATTCTTGGGCCTCACCTCCAGAAATTTTGATACAGAAGTTTAGGTGGGATATAGGACTCAGTTTTTTTTGGGGGGGAGGGGAGAGGTTTTCACTATAGGGCACGTGCGCTCGCCAGACAGACAGAGAAAGACATAGAGACAGAAAGTGAGAAATCACCCCCCAGAGGGGATGGTCACACCGCAATCCCTTCTCCTCCATTCTCCTCTCGGGATCCTGGGCACGCACGCACATGCCCGGCGTGAGTTTTAAGCCACTGGGTCTGGGACGCGAACCGTGGTCGACTATGTGGGAGTCCAGCGACATAGCCATTACGCTAACTACTGGTTCCCGAGGACTCAGTTTTATTATAATAGAGACATTATATTACTATGACACATGTGTTTTATGTACCACACATTGAGAGATTGTGCAGTATTTTATCTGTACCACATTGTTTTAAATACTGTATATTTCTTTTTCTTTAATTTTTTTGCTCCTGTGTGCTTGCTTGCCTGACAGAGCCTCCTGCCTCCTCTCCTTCCTTTCAGATACTACATTTTTACAGTACCCTTTGATAACTATTAGGAAACACACCCCCTCCCCTAGATTAAAATGTTTATTTATTCAACAGTTATTTTATTCAGTACTTACATCGTGCCAGGCATCCTTCTCGTTTAAAGATGTATTTAGAAAACAAAACAAAGGTCTTTGAATTTACAAGCAGATGGTGATGTGGGAGGGATCACAGAAATAACAATGAACTATAAACTATAAATGAAATAAACTGTAGTGCCAGGGTAGCACAGACTGTACAGGATGGTGAATGGAGTGGAGAGGATGGCAGCAGGAGCAACTCATCAAGAAGGAGACATCTGAACAAACTGGAGAGGTAGAGGAACCAGGTCTGCAGATATCTGAGAAGAAGTGCAGGTAAAGAGCAAGATGATATATTGTTGGGCTGTTTGAGGAAGAGAAAGAACAGTGTAGCTGCAACAGAGTAAGTGAAGTGGAGAGTGGTTGGAGATGAGGTCTCAACAATAACCAGAGCCAAACTGGTAGGATTTGGACTTTCTGTGGGTGAAATATGTTGCTCTTACAAGGTTTTGAACAGAAGTCACATGATCTGGCTCATATTTAAGAATCATTGAAATGTTCTTGACTTCCAAGTATACTTACGACTAATTTTTCAAGTTACCATGCTCTTTTCACAAAAGCTCCCTTGGTATTTTTACTGAATTTCCAGTAAATGAACAAGGAATTTAGACAGAATTGTCATCTTTGTCATACTGAGCTTTACTTCCAGAACATACACAAGGTCCTCTTATTCATTCATGTCCTTTATGCCCTTGATTAAAGTTTTGCAGATTTCTTCCTATTTTCCCTGTACATTATGCCCTACAGATTTTTTACTTCTTTTATTTCTCTAAATAACTTTTTTTTTTTTTTTTTGGGACAGGTTTTTGCTATAGGATGTTTGTGCTCACCAGAAAGAGAGAGAGAGACAGAAAGACAAGATAGCAAGTAATCACCCCCCGGGGGGATGGTCATGCCTAAATCTCTTCTCCATTCTCCTCTCGGGATCTTGGGCACACACGCACACATGTCTGGCTTGAGTTTAAGCCACCAGATCCAGGACTTGAACCGTGGTTGACTACATGGGAGTTCAGCAATGTAGCCATTAGGCCATCTGCTGGTCCCTCTAAATAAGTCTTTTTGGATTGTGATTTCTAATTAGTATATAGGATAGCCAGTTCTTTTATTTTTCTTGTATCCAACTGCTATAGTGCACTCTTTCATACTTTTTTCTAATAATACATTTGCTTATGTTTTCTAGATAAGCAATCAGTCTGCAAATAATGATAATTTTAATGAGTATTTATATTTCTTTTTTTTCCTCCCTTTTCCTTCTTATACTTTTTTTTAAATCTCTTTAGCAAATACTGCCCTATTGGGTTGTTGGAAAAGTCATAATATATTTATATATAGTTCCAGTTTCTGTATTTAAAACTTGCAGTACAAACTGTAAAAACATGGCCCTCTTAATTTGTGTTTGAGAGTCTCTTCCTTTTTGTTTCTATACATTTTAAAATTATTTTTTTTTTTTTTAGAGATTTTTGCTATAAGGTGCATGCAGTTGGTCACCAGAGAGACAGATAGGAAGTGAGAAATCACCCCCCTACAGGGATGGCAACACCACAGTCTCTTCTCCATTCTCTTCTTGAAATTTTGAGCATGCATCTACACCTAGCATGAATTTTAAGCCAACAGGTCTGGAACTCAAAATGCAGTTGCCTATGTGGAAGTCCAGTGACGAAACCTTTATGCCATCTGTTGGTCTCATGTTTCTATAAATTTTAATTCGTGTTGACTGTACGTTGTCATATTGCTACTTATATTACTATGTCTGTAGTCTCCTTTAGGTGGTGAACTCCTTGAGGGAGAGGATGGATCTTTTCATGTTTGTTTGTACACGTCTTATGTAATAATGCAGTCACCATCAATATTAAATTGAATCACCTTACCTTAAAGAGTCGCATTCTTTATTTAAGTATGTAAGAAGGCCTTTATTTTAGAGGTTGGATACAATTGAAAAAGTGCAGAAGTGCAACAGAGTGGTCAAAGTTTTAGAACCTCACTGGGCAGCACAATTTTACCTCCAAAGTATGGTTTTACCCATTCAATTTTCTCCTCCATTTCTCCAGTTACCTCATCATCTTATTCTATATTTCTCACCTGGGTTACTAAAATACCTTCTGTATCTACCTGCTGATTCCCTTTTCCCTACCATTGTTTCTTTGCGTCTACAAGGTAATATAATTTTTTAAAATGTAGATCTTAACTTATTTCCTTGCTCAAATGTAGATCTTATCTTATTTCCTTGCTCAACCCTTAGTATATCCCTGTATGAGTAGGTTCATATATTCCATGTCTGCTCCTTACTTCCTCCAGAAAAATCTGTCTACCTGTATTTGTTATATATCATTCTTTAGTACTTTCTTGCCTTGAGGTTTGCATAAAATCGCTTTCTACCAGGACAGCTCTTGCTTTCCTTCCTTTTCAGACTCTTACTTAAAAAAAAAAAAAAAAGTAACTCTGCTCTTGGTCAGCTGTCTTAGGAGCCAGAATACACAGGTTCCAAGAAATATTTGAATCACAGTGATCTCTGACATGTATTAAGAAAATCCATGTCTTACGGTTTTTGCTTGGATTATAAGAATAATGCGGGACTGGCAGGTGACGAGGTGGTTAAGGGAGCTGGTTCGAGTCCCAGATCTGACAGTTTGTTTTCTCACTTTCTCTCTGGTCAAAATTTTAATTAATTAATTAATTAATAATGTTAAATAAAATAATTATTTTGAAAAAAAGAATGTTGCATGTCTGTTTGCACTTCTAATACTGCTTGCACTTTTCTCTGTCCTTAGTTGCTTCAGGAGTCTTTTGTGTTTGTTTACCCCAAAGGCCAAGGAATTCAGAGCAAGGTAGAGGGGGCTGAGATACTCAGGTTTTCCCCTTCAGTCTTAGGTAGAACTAAAACTTCATAAAACATTTTAACTTCATAAAACATTTTATTGACTCTAAAGAGGCTCGCAGATATGGCATATTATTAAACTGAGAGGTAAATTGGGAGTTTGTATACATTTTTATTCATTTACCCAACAGTTACATACTGATCTCCTACCCTGTCCCTGGTAACATTCTGTTCTATGCAGTAGTGAATGAGGAAAACAAGGTCCCTGCTCATATGGAGCATAGATCCTAATGATAGGAGACAATAAACATTTAATGATACAAATAAATAAAACAATTTTAGATAGTCATAATTATTTTAGGAAAATTAAACCAAGAAAAGAGGTAGAGTGTAATGGAGTAGAGTGGGAGGACGATAGGTAGATGCCGATCCTACTTTGAGCCAGATTTGTGTTAGTTGATACTTCAAGCTCAGGTACCCAAGATCCAATAGGAGATAGGAGAAGACAGGATTGTGGGTGTGGCCAGCCCCCCCACCCCATGATTTCTTGCTTTCTGTGTCTCTGTCTCTGTCTCTCCAGTGAACACATGTGCCCTATAGCAAAAATCTCTCTCTCAAAAATAAAGATAAAATAAAGGAGGCCATCAATTGATTATCTCTGGGAAGTATCCAGGTAAAGGAAGCAGCAAGTGTGGAGGCCCTAGAGCTAGACAAAAACTACTTAAGGAGTAGAAAAAAAAAATGCTATTGTGTTTGGGTATAGTGAATGAGCAATAGGAGATTTAATCAGAGCAGTGAAGACGTCTAAGTTATTGATATTTATGGTCAGGAGCTATCAAAAGATTTTAGATTGAGCAACTATGATAAAGAAATATTTTTTACTTTGGATACAGAATCTTTGTGTTAGTACTTACCTTCGAAATTTACTATTTAAGATTATCTAAAGCCCAAGACAAGTAACTTTCTGAGTATATTAGGTAAAGTGTGATAGGAAATAATTTATTCTAGAAAAAATTTTTACAGTGAGATTTTTCAGGTTGCTTATGAAAAATAAAGATAAGTTTTATAGTTTACAGATATTCTTATTAAGTAGTTTTTACTAAATATCACATCAGAGCCACTTAAGACATTTGAACTATAGGTTTCCTAAGCCTCATTTCTTAAGAACCAAGTGAGTGAACCTTGGGAATAAGTTTTTAAGAAGTTAGCCAGTGAGACAGCAGGTGTCCTGGGGGTTAAGGTGGTAGACTCCTACATGACACTATGTTTCAAGTTCTGGACCTGGCGACTTGCTTTCTCACTTTCCCTCTCTCTTTTTGTCTTTCTCTGGTGAGCATGCATGTCCTGTAGCAAATTAAAAATGAATAATAATGATAAATAAAGTAAAAAATTTTTTAAAAAAGCTAGATCCTCAGACACATCTTGAGGAACCTCTGAACCAGTGAAATTTTTCATTAGAACAGATTTTGCAGAGACTTTTGGTCATTAGGGTGTTCATTATTAAATGAATTTGTTGGAGTTTTATAAGTTTTGATGTTTTAGAGCAGAGTGTACTCAACAATCTGGAATGAGAAAAAGGTGCATTAAAGTGATGTTTCATCTAAGCAAAGGTAGGGAACTAGCTTATTGCATTGTTGGTAGATCCCAAAACATGCTATGTTTATTTGTGTAGTTTTTTTGTTTTGTTTTGTTTTTTTAAATAAACGCTATGGTAAAATAGATGGAAACTTATTTTTCTGTTGGATTAGAGACATTGTTACTTAAGACAGAAGATGAAAACTGGAGACTAAATCAGTCCAAATTTAGATGAGCCAGCATTTAAGAAATCAGAAAATTTCACATAGGTAGGATTTCTAACTTCTCTATAAAAATTAGAAGTTTCGTAATACCGAACCTGCATTCATACAGGGTGGCTACTGGAGTACATCATTAAATGCTCAATTTTAGACAGTCATAACCTGCACCATCACAAGAATTATAAGCACTGGAACCTACTTTTTCACTCATTTATGTTTTAACTTCTTTTTTTTTTAAATTTTTGCCAGAGGGCACATGCACTCTCTGAAGAGCCATAAAGAGAGGGAGAGCAAGAATGCAATTCCCACATGGATGTTCCTGCCACAGTTCCTCCTCCATTTCTCCCTCCTTTCAGGATTTTGGGCACACACACATGCCTGGAATGTTTTTCAAGCCACTGGAGTAGGCCTTGTCCTGCGCAGTCTGTCCTGTGGAATCCAGCTGCCTTAACCACACCACAGGCTGGCTCCCATGTTTGTTTTAAACAACTTCTGTAAGTCCTCTGGTATTATTGGAAGTATCAGTATAGGTCAGTTTGAGTTTTCTGTGAAGTAAGAGAGAGAAATTCTAACATTTATTTCTAGCTATTAAGTTTTTTCTAAGAGGCAGACTGCCTTAAAATTATTTGGCTTAACAAAAAGATACTAACAGTCATGAATTTATAGCTTTACTAACTATTCCCTATTACTGGAGAAATCATTGTTTTACATTTGTGGTGTTAATCCATTGGTATTTTTGCATTCAAATCATACTACTGGTAAACTAGGATTCTCTATTGCATTTTAAGGCAGAATCATTGTCTTGGCTTCTATTACACTTTCAAATTTTTTTTTATCTATCCTAAGTCCTCTTATGACTGTTACTGACTTCTCTTTTTCCTTTAAAGAAGGCATATTTCTCTCAAATTCAACTTCAACCTTATAATCTATTTTCTTTTACATAGTCTTCTGATGACTTTTAGAGCTTCCATTACCAGAATTAATCATGTGTTCCTCTGAACACTGATGACAATTTATCAGAATTTTTACCCTTATTATATAATTAATTCAACTTAGTTTTACTGTGAATGCTTTTAAGAAAAGGAGGTATGTCTTATCATCTTTCAATACATTCTGCTTAATGTATTCTTTGGCTTGTAAAAGATATTCAGTAAATTCGTCTGTCCAATTTTTTTTAAATTATTTTATTTAACTTTGTTTGTTTGTTTCATTTTGACTAGAGAGGGACAGAGAGATATAGAAAAAGTGAGAAAGCAAGCCACCATGGTTGGCCATGTGGGAGTCCATGCTCTTAATCACCATGCCACCTGTCGACCTCTATCTATCCAATTAAAAAAAAAAAAAACATACTTATTTATGTGTTAGGTACTGCTGAATTATGAAGACTCTTCATGACTTTTAGTTACTCTTTTGAAAGTCCTTGCCATACATTACAACCACATTCTTAGTCTTGATAGATAACAACTTCTTTTTCATATCTTTTAAATTGTATACAATACCATTAGACGAAATCATTAAAAGTTTATAGTCTTGAAGGTTATCTTTGACTTCTGTATTTTTTGTACCCCATTTTCCTTAGTTTCATAATATTTGTGAGTTTTGTTAAAAAAAAAACATTTATTTCTAGCTATTAAGTTTTTTCTAAGAGGCAGACTGCCTTAAAATTATTTGGCTTAACAAAAAGATACTAACAGTCATGAATTTATAGCTTTACTAACTATTCCCTATTACTGGAGAAATCATTGTTTTACATTTGTGGTGTTAATCCATTGGTATTTTTGCATTCAAATCATACTACTGGTAAACTAGGATTCTCTATTGCATTTTAAGGCAGAATCATTGTCTTGGCTTCTATTACACTTTCAAATTTTTTTTTATCTATCCTAAGTCCTCTTATGACTGTTACTGACTTCTCTTTTTCCTTTAAAGAAGGCATATTTCTCTCAAATTCAACTTCAACCTTATAATCTATTTTCTTTTACATAGTCTTCTGATGACTTTTAGAGCTTCCATTACCAGAATTAATCATGTGTTCCTCTGAACACTGATGACAATTTATCAGAATTTTTACCCTTATTATATAATTAATTCAACTTAGTTTTACTGTGAATACTTTTAAGAAAAGGAGGTATGTCTTATCATCTTTCAATACATTCTGCTTAATGTATTCTTTGGCTTGTAAAAGATATTCAGTAAATTCGTCTGTCCAATTTTTTTTAAATTATTTTATTTAACTTTGTTTGTTTGTTTCATTTTGACTAGAGAGGGACAGAGAGATATAGAAAAAGTGAGAAAGCAAGCCACCATGGTTGGCCATGTGGGAGTCCATGCTCTTAATCACCATGCCACCTGTCGACCTCTATCTATCCAATTAAAAAAAAAAAAAACATACTTATTTATGTGTTAGGTACTGCTGAATTATGAAGACTCTTCATGACTTTTAGTTACTCTTTTGAAAGTCCTTGCCATACATTACAACCACATTCTTAGTCTTGATAGATAACAACTTCTTTTTCATATCTTTTAAATTGTATACAATACCATTAGACGAAATCATTAAAAGTTTATAGTCTTGAAGGTTATCTTTGACTTCTGTATTTTTTGTACCCCATTTTCCTTAGTTTCATAATATTTGTGAGTTTTGTTAAAAAAAAATAGATTTAGAATTTTACCTTCTGGCTCTATCTGTAAATACACTGCTATGTTCCCAGGCTTTATTATTATTGAGACAGCATCTGGATTCAGATGTCATCTTCCTAGCTGCTTCCTGTTTTTGCTTCCTGGCTATTTCAAACTTTTTTGATCCTTCTTTTTTTTTTTTTTTTTTTTTTTTTAAGGTTTTTGCCATAAGGTGTGTGTGTTTGCTGGAGACAGACAGGAGGAAAATAAGAAATCACCCCCACCACCAGGGTGAATGGCCACGCAGCAATCCCTTCTCCATTCTCCACTTGGGCTTAATCCTATTTTTAAATATAATTATTATTTGATACCCATTTAATCATATTCCTTCTGTGTGGAAGCCTAGAACTGTTCCCTTTTAAATTTGCAAAGCGTACTATCAGTAGGATTCCTTTGTATTTAAATTCTTTTTTGTTGCCATCAGTGGTTTTCCATCTCAAGCAAAAATAGCGTATATTACATAGTCTTACATTTTCTTTCATGGTGTGCTACTCACTTAAATTTTTTTTTAACCTTTTTATAAACACACATCCATATAATCTCTTCTAGTAGTGTAAAGGCCTTTTTTTTTTTCCAGCCTGTTAGTGTGCTTTGACTCTTCTGTAAAGAGCTTGCTATTTTTCTCTGAGGAATTATCCCTTCTTCATTTCAGGCCTTTTCTTTGAGTGGGTGTCTTAGTCTGTTGTTACAATGCTAACAGAAACACTTGAGACTGGATGATTTATAAAATTATAGTTTTGGGCCAAACCAGAGTATTGTGGTTAAAGTGTCTGGATCCCACATGGCTGACTACATGATTTGAGTCCTGGGCCTGGTATATTGAGAAACACTATACCAGCTACATGTGAATGTGGCCAAAATCATGAAAGGAGGGAAAAAGAAGAGATTATAACCATTCCCTATAGTGGATACTGTCTTATGTTCCCTCTCTGTGTTTTCTCTGTCTCTGGAGAGCACACATGCCCTCTGGAAAAATTTTTAAAAATTTAGAGATGTATTTGACTCACGATTCTGGTAGCTATAAAGTACAAAGGCTTACAAAATGGTGGAGGGCAGGGCTTTGAGCAGAGCAGCAGCCCATATATTTCTGCCTTTTTGGATTTTCTTTCCCATCCTCTACTTGTACCAGAACTCAATCATAGGGACTCTGCCATAATGACCTTGTTTCAACCAAAGGCCTTACCTGAGACATCATGAAAGGATTAAATTTTCACTCTATATCTTTATAAAGTCAAGTCCCAACACATGAATTTTGGAGAGACATTCAAACTGTCATAGTGGGTTAACCCTCTAGGTGTGTAATTGGTTTAGAGATTAGTAAGTAATCCAAACCAGACAAATCAGAGGCCATAAGACTCAATTCTAGGACTCTGGGACCATGAGAAGAAGCACTCTCTACAGGGGCTGGAATGGTTTTGTAAGTCTAGAGCTAATGGGGGCAGATTAGTGCGGAGAACTCCTAATTATGGTGCACTTGAGAATGAATTTAGTGTTATTTTGAAGCCTTGCTGGTATACTTCAGATTTCCCATACTGGCAGTTGTATACTGTGTTCACAAATACACGGGCAGGTGTGTATTTGTGCACATATGAGGGGACTTCAAAAAGTTTGTGGAGGGACCAGCAGTTAGCATAATGACTATGTCGCTAGACTCCCATGTAGTCGACAGCGGTTCGCGTCCCGGACCCAGCGGCTTAAACTCACACCGGGTGCATGTGCGTGTGTGCCCAAGATCCCGAGAGGAATACGGAGGAGAAGGGATTGCGGCATGGCCATCCCCCCTGGGGGCGTGATTTCTATCCAAACCAGACAAATCAGAGGCCATAAGACTCAATTCTAGGACTCTGGGACCATGAGAAGAAGCACTCTCTACAGGGGCTGGAATGGTTTTGTAAGTCTAGAGCTAATGGGGGCAGATTAGTGCGGAGAACTCCTAATTATGGTGCACTTGAGAATGAATTTAGTGTTATTTTGAAGCCTTGCTGGTATACTTCAGATTTCCCATACTGGCAGTTGTATACTGTGTTCACAAATACACGGGCAGGTGTGTATTTGTGCACATATGAGGGGACTTCAAAAAGTTTGTGGAGGGACCAGCAGTTAGCATAATGACTATGTCGCTAGACTCCCATGTAGTCGACAGCGGTTCGCGTCCCGGACCCAGCGGCTTAAACTCACACCGGGTGCATGTGCGTGTGTGCCCAAGATCCCGAGAGGAATACGGAGGAGAAGGGATTGCGGCATGGCCATCCCCCCTGGGGGCGTGATTTCTCGCTTTCTATCTCTCTGTCTCTGGTGAGCGCCCTATGGAAAAACCTCTACCCCCCCAAAAAAAAAGGTTTGTGGAGAATGGAATAAAAGAATATTAATATTGTGCATAGTTTTTTCATAATCATTTTTTCATAAACTTTATAAGGCCCTTAACATGAATGAATGCAAGAGGGATTCCTTCTCCTATAGGAATCCAGCAGCTTCTTAAAATCCTGAAGAATGAGACTAAAAGAAATTCTTTCTGATTAGCCAAATACATCAAGCACCATCAGAATTTTTATATGTTATATGCAAAATCGTACACCAAATTTTGAAGATTCAGTACTGAAAAATGTGAAATATCTCAATTACTTTTAATTGACTACCTATTAATATTATATTAGTCAAAATATACCATTAATGTTAAGTTCACTTTTTTAAAAAATTGAGGGGAGGGACCAGTAGATGGCATAACGGTTACATCGCTGGATTCCCACATAGTTGACCATGGTTTGAGTCCCAGACCAGGCAGCTTAAACTCACACCGGGCGCGTGTGCATGCATGGCCAAAATTCTAGAGGTGAATGGGAGAAAAGGGATTGTGGTGTGGCCATGCCCCCACCCTCCAGGGAGGTGGTTTCTTGCTTTCTGTCTGTTTCTCTTTGTTTCTCTGGTGCGTGCACGTGCCCTATAGCAAAACTCTGTTAAAAAAAAAAAAAAGGTGAAATTTATGTAACATCAATTTAACTGTTTTAAAATATAAAATTCAGTGGAGTTTAGTATATTCACACTATTATGTAACCATTACTTTCACTACATTTTCATCACCCTAAGAAAGAATTTCATATTTATTAAGCATCACTCCCCTCCCCCTATCCCCTGGCAGCCACCAGTCTGCTTTCTGTCTATGAATTTACCTATTTTGGGTATTTCACATAAATGGAGTAATACGATCTTTGTATTTGGCTTCTTTCACTTACCATAATTTTCTAAAGGTTGATTTACATTGTAGCACATCATTACTTTATTCCCTTATCTAGTTGGTTACTCTCCCTTAGTATGTATATACCATATTTGTTCATTCACCAGTTGATACTGGGGTTGTTTGCATCTTTTGACTATTAACAAATAAATGTGATAAATGTTCTTTTCTCATTCTTTTTTGTCCTTAAAACATTTTTTAGTGAAAACACTTTCTCATCATCTTTAAATAATGATGTTTTGCCTCTTTTTAATTCTGATGCTGCTTTGGCATCAGGACTTCACTGCCTCCAGCTCCACCCATTTTAGATGCCACTGCACGAATTCCCCTGTGATCTCAAGGCACATGTTAGACATGTGCTCTGTTGTTGGAAGTTCATGGGGCAAATTCAGGGGTTTGATGCTTATCAGATGCTTAACTGCTTTCAGTTTTGCTTTCACCAAAGGGATATTATTACGAACTTGAGGGTATGTGATATATTCTTTATGATCTGCAGGTGAAGACTCAAGCACTTAATTTGGAATTCTTGATATGGTCAAATTGTGATGAATCCAGTCTGTACAAATGAGACTCCACCCCTTTTGTCACAGTCTGTAGTCTTCCCCAAGGACCTCTGAACTACTGAGTGCGAAATTCCTTACATAAGTGTAGCAGTTGTTCTCTTTAAAAACAAAAACAAACATAAAACTTAGAATGGAATGGGGGGGGGGAGGAAATCAGTAGTTCTGCAGAGGGTTTCCAGATACATACTCTTGGGGAAAAAAAAAGAGCATTCTTTTTTTTTTTTTTTTTCTTTTTCATTCCCCACTTATCCAGTCCCCCCTAAATGTTCAGCCTGACTTTTCCACTGAGGGGAAGCTTATTGATCATGATCGTACAAGTACTTATTTGAGCAATGATTTTTAAATTTTTTAAATGATAGTGCATGAATGTATGTACACTTCATCCCAGTCATAAATTGTTACTAATATCTCTGGTAGCACAGATGAGACCATGCAGTATTATTTTATTAAAGATACTAAGAAACAAAAGTAATAGACTCCTATGGTTTCTTTCTATCTTCTTGTAAAAGGAATTTTCCATCTCACTGTATCATGATACACACAAAGATATCAGAAAAATGGAACCACATTCACTTTTTCCTTTAAATAATTATTAACCACAACCAACTATCAAGTATCTGAGGCTTCCATTTAATACCTGAAAATATTTATAAAAGATCCATAACACAGAGAAGACTTCCCAAAGAGTAAAAGATATAATTAGATAATGAATTGTAAGTTAAAGATCATCCTGGCATCTATAGGAATGCCTCTTGATAAACGTAGACCTCTTTTCAAAGGATAAAAACAGTATTTTCCTACCACCCAGCAACCTCGCTCAAACATATCTTTCATTTGAAATCTAGGCCCAAGTGTAATAGGACTTTCTGGACTTCCCTCTCCTGCCTGTCCATCTTTTGTGTTCCCATCTCCTTTCTTTTAAGTCATGCTCATTTTTTGTAGGTCCAGCAGAGAACATCTAGCTTTTCTCTAGGTGAGACCTTACTTGCTATCTACTCTGTAATTTTCACGAATCAACTAGTTTTAGTTTAGTAAGATGAGCCTGGGGCTAGCAGGTGGTGTGGAGGTTAAGGCGCTGGACTCCCACGTGGCTGACCATGATTCAAATCCTGGACCCGGTGGCTTGCTTTCTCACTTTCCCTCTCTCTCTCTGATCAAATTAAAAAAAAATAA
Source organism: Tupaia belangeri chinensis (assembly GCF_000334495.1). Lineage (NCBI taxonomy): Eukaryota > Metazoa > Chordata > Mammalia > Scandentia > Tupaiidae > Tupaia > Tupaia belangeri. Next base: position 4,605,279 of record NW_006159520.1, read on the forward strand.
TAAATGAAGTTGAACCAGTGATTCTTTAAAAAATGAGTCCAACTGTAGAAGTAATATATGTATATTATGTGATTTGTGAGATAACTCTCTTCAAATATGTGGAAAGGACCAAGATGCCAGCTGCATTGTGGCAAGTCATTGTGACTGTGGACAAGTATACAAAGTAAATAGTAGGGACAGATGAATTATTGGTTCTTTAAAGTTGGTAGAAAGGGTGCACTGTGCAGGGTGCAACCAATTTTGACATCAGGGAAGGGGACAGTCTGTTAACATCATTATCTGTATGCCAGTGAAAACTCATGCTTGTACTGTGAAGGACAGGTAAACAAAATTGCCATCTTTCCTTACAGAAATAAGTACTCTGGAGTTCATAGCCCTTCGGGGACACCGTGTGTGTAAAATTTGATGAGTAGATTTTTGAATGGGTAATGCATACCCATGGCACAAAATTTTTTAAAAAAGCTATTTAATGAAAAGAAAATCGCCTTTGTACCTCTGTCACACCTCCTCTCCCTGAAGAGAACTTACCAGTTTTACTGTATAAAGATGCTGTTCATACACAAGCATATTTATGTGTATATGTCTTCCCCCTACAAATGTTGGCATATTAAACATACTTATATACTTTTAAAAAACTGAATAAAATTTGGAGAGCGATTCACTTAGCAATAAATAGAGCTTTCTTGTTTTTGTCATGGCCTATTTCAATGAGTAGGTGTTTTCATAATAGAACCAGTTCCTTATCAATTCTCATTGAGGTAGCTTGTATTCTTTATTTTTTTTTCTTGTTTAAACAGTGCTTCTCTTTAAACTGTGCTCGTAGAGGTATAATTTCATATATGTAAAAGAAAATGAATACAGAGATAACTTGCCAAGTCAAAGAACACGTGTATCTTATATTTTTGATGACCCTTACAACACATTATACTAATTTATCCTTCCATGCCCTCTGACTCCTTAACACTTTTGCCTTAACAAATACCTTGTTTCACGATCATCTCTAATTTGCATGCCTCTTACTGTGAATGAGGTTAAATTTTTTAAAATATATTTGACGGTATTTATATTTTTTATGGATTTTATTTTTGAATTTCGCTTGTGTTTTTTCTTCCCTCTGAGGCAGCTTTTCCTATTGATTTTTGAAGTTATTTTTAAGTAAATAGCTTTTTTTCTGTTATATGTTCTTTGTTGTAAACAGAGTAATATGTTCTTCCCTAACCTTCTCTCCAGAATGTCCTTGCCCTATTCCCTAGAACCTATTAATGAATATATTAGGACTTTGCAATGATGATTCAAGTTACAAGCTTTGATATGGACAGATGATCCTGAATTTTCTGGTGGGCCCAGTCTAATGACATGAGTGGAGAAGCTGTCCCAACTGTGGACAATGGTCAGAGGGAGATGTGAGTACAGAGGAAGGCCTAGAGAGAAGCAGTGCTCCTGGTTTTGAAGGAATGTGGATGACTTCTAGAAGCTAAAAAAAAACAAACAAACAAACAAAAAAAGAAATATTTCTTTTCTGGAGCCTCTTGCCAAGAATGTGGTACTGCCAACACCTTGATTTTAGCTCAGTGAAACTTTGGAATTATATTCACAGAGCTATATAAATTTATATTGTAAAGCCACTAAATTTGTGGTAACTTGTTAGGACAACAATGGAAAATTAATACATATGGTGTTTTTTTGTTTTGTTTTGTTTTGGGTAGAGGGCACATGTGCTCATCAGAGAGAGAAAGGGAGGAAAGGAGAAAACACATCCCCCAGAGAAGGGCATGGCAGTGCCGTAATCCCTTCTCTGTCAGTTCTCCATTCAGTTGGGATTTTAGGGCACACATGCACATGTTTTTCAAGCTGTCGGGGCTGTGCCTCCAGCCTTATAGTCTGCCACAAGAGGTATCCAGCTCCCTTAACCACTAGGCCATGGGGCAGGTCCTTTGTTTTTCACTGTTTGTTGTCTGTCTCTGTCTTTGCACATACTGTTTTTGTAGTGTTTTTTTGCTATGTAGGAATGAATGAGTATAATTTAATTTATATATGTATATATAAAAATATGTATTTTAAGTTGCCAGAGAATGTGTGTGCTAGCAGGAGAGAGGGAGAAAAAGAAAGTACCATTTAATGGGGTGTGGTCACACTGCAATCCCTTCTCTCCATTTCTCCATCCTTTCTGGATTTAGGGCGTGCTTGCTCGCTCGCTCTCACTCTCTCCCGGATTTAGGGTGTGCTCGTAATTGATGTAATCATGGGATTTTTTTTCCCCTTCTGATTTGGGGCATGCACACATACATGCCCAGCATGTTTATCAAGTTGCTGATCCAAGATTCAAACCATGGTTGGCCATGTGAGATTTGGTTGCGGCTGGCCTAGACCTCTTTTTTTTTTTTTTTTAAATATATTTTAATGGCATCTAGATGTTAGGCTTTTCTTACCATAAGAATATTTTAAAATTTTCCATATTTTACAATTTTTTTATCTCATCATGAGCTATACTAATGTTGGCATCCTCTCTTCTACATTCTCATCTTTTGTTAACCGTGAATATTGTCTGTAGTTCAGTTCTCCTAACATAGACCTAGAAGACTTCAAGGTGAAATTACAGCATCAGTGCTGGTAATAAAGTAGGCATGGGGAATGGATAGCAAAGGTACCAGAAGGCAGGGGACATACACAGTAGTTGTGGTTTGGATGTATTTTGGTGGTTCATGATGCTGTCTAGCAGAACCTTAAATGCTTGATTCTAGAGGGATAGTATGTAAATATTTCTCTATTCATCCTTTAGATTATAGTTTTATTTCTCTTCCTTCTAGAAGACTTCCCAGATGCTGGGAATGACTTGGTTAGGGGTAAGTTATTTCCATCATGTGAACAGTTTGTGGCAGACTTAGATAGCTGATATTTGATGTTTTGCTGTGTTTAATCATTCTTACTTAAGGTAAAAAGTACCAAGAGAGGGGCTATCTCCTGAGTTTGTTAAACAAAACTATCATAAATACAGAATGAGATAAATTTAGACAATTTCACAATATACATATTATACTATCAAGATAGTTTAGTATATTAAATCATTTTATTGATTGGACACCCATCTATGAACCACGCACGATGCTAAGCATTTTGTATGCATATCCTTGTTTACTTCCACAACACTGCAGTGAATATAATTATTATCCTCATTTTACAAACCAGGAAATGCAAGTAGTTTGCCCAGGGTTTTAACTTTTGAGTAGTGGCATTGCTTTGGGAACCTAGGAGTCTGACTTGTGAGCAGAATGCTGTGTGATGCTTTGAACTGATTGTGATTTCATGGAAAAGAATGTATTTGCTCCCGTTTAAGGTTACTATCGCTAAAGGAATAATTAAGACCATCATCTGACCTAATCAGATTAGAACTTAACTTTCTTGTCTGTAGGATTGGAAAATACCTACCCCCTCCAAGTCGATGCAGTCAAGTTCTCTTACTGCTGTTGTTTTTAGAGAAATCTTAAATCAGTATTCTACTCCCTTGCTTATTATCATTCTGCACTCTGAGGAGATAACATGGGATACTGACCTTGAGCATTGTATGCAAGTCCCGATACAGTAAGTCAGCCACAATTTCTGTCTCTCCCCTGCTCATGTTTACCACCATCTTTATTACTTAAGAATTGTCCTGAAATTTGACATAGTCATGTCACGCTCCCTTCATGGAATGTGCCTTGTACCTGATAAACTGCTATTCAGAATCAATATTGAATTTGAGTATTAATAATCTGTATTGCCGTTATGTGTTGTTATATCTTTGAAAGCTAGATTATGAGCTCCTCCAGGGAAGGGAGACCATAAAAAATTATGTTTGTGTGTGTAACATATAAATAAATGTTCACAAGTCAAGTGAATAGACAACTTCAGAATGTAGATATATATAAGAATATTTTTTTTCCCAAGCCAAACTGTATCCAACTTTATTAAAGATACTTTTCATAAGCAATCATGTTACTTCAGGCAGGACATGGGCAGACAATCGTTAACAGTATACAACTTTCAAATCCCTTCTTCAATGGACTACCGAAATCAGAAAGACACTATAAAACCCAATGAAGTCTTCATTTGATGCCCTGAACAGGGAAAGTTTAGAGGGAGGGTTGACATTTCACATTTAGCACGTTGTTTAACAACTTTTCACGAGCCGACCCTGACTTTCGGGAAATGAAAATGGCAGAATATCAACCTGAAGATCCAACAATATAGAAAAGGAGCTCCTGCTCTTTTGAAGGATGCCATCTCAATGTCATTGGAAGGTCCAGATTGCCTGATAACCTGGTATAACCAATTTTCTGAGTCAGGTCCCTACAGGTCTCTGGTTAAAGGGAGTTAAGTCTATGCTGAAGGCAGAGAGGGAGAGGACATAAAAGCAGATGTTAAGTTTTCCACACCACAAGGCATCTGTGCCAAGGTGGCTGTGTGTCAGGGAATCCCTCCTCCTGGGAGCCAAGAGGAAGTCTGTCAAAACTAGAAGTGAAAGATGTTAAAATCAATCCAGCTACAGAGACAATCTATTAGTGACAAATGCCCCGTCTCCAAAAAACAACAATGAAGTATTCTGTGTGCTAACAGCATAGCTTTAAAAAAAAAAGTAAAACAAAAATCTGCATTTTTATAAAACTTGATAAAAAATAGTATTTCAGACTGTACAGTCACCAGAAGTACACAGTTGTCAAAAATGCACACACTTCACTTGGCATCTCCAGCACCTTCAGCTTTCTGTGCCTGGTCTGTTTTGGCATCTCCGTTTTCTGCAGGGTTCTTCCCATCCTTGCGAGCATCAGCTTTTGCCTCTTTTCCTTCTCTCCCTGTTTTGCAGGGGCCTTTTTAGGCTTGGGCTCTGACTTTGGAAGAGCAGGTTTTGCAGACAACCTTGCAGATCTTCTCTGTGGTTCATTCTTCACCTTAGCTTTATCTCCTTTAGCCTCCCCTTCAGCCTTTCTCTTGGACATGGTGGCGATGACAGTGGGGCGTAGGCCCTAGACGTGGGGGATGCTGAGCTGCACAGCCTTTGGTCACTCCGGGGGTTGCTCTTGCCTCTTCTTCACACTGTTCCAAGATATTTATTAATAAATACTAATATTTATTAATAGTATCTTTCTAAACTGCATAGAATGCAGATATCTTCTGAATATGCAGTAATCTTCTGATATTTTCATTTTATATAGTTCAGAAAGCAGGTAATTACACTGTGAAGTGCAGCATTAATCCTAAACTACTTTTTTTTTTTCCCTGTAATTTGCCAGAGGTGTGTGTCTCTAGCCAGAGAGAAAGTGAGAAAGCAGCCCCCCATAGGGGATATCACACTGTAGTCCCTTCTCCATTTGTTCCTCCTTTGAAGATTTTGGACATTGGGGCCAGCAGGTGGCATGGTGGTTAAAGGCACTGGACTCCCACATGGCCGACTGCAGTTCAAGTCCCGGACCTGGTGGCTAGCTTTCTCATTTTCTCTCTTTCTTTCTCTCTCTCTCCCTCACTCTCACACATTCTGTCCCTCTCTGGTCAAATTAAAAGAAAATAAATTAATTAAATTAAATTAAAAATAATTCTTTTAAAAAAGAGGGTTTGGGACATGAACATACATACTTATGTTTTTGAAACTGCCTAGTCTGGAACTCAGACTGTGCAGCTAGCTATGTGTGATCCAGCTGCTTTGACCTCCATGCCATGGGCTAACTCAGTCCTGCCCTAGTATTAAATCCTTCCCTTTTCTCTTATATCCAGTCTCTATAATGATGTTTAATATATAGATGGCAAGTGTTTACTTAAAATATACCATAGGGGGATGGTATAATATACCAAAGGATGTTTTGGCAATATAACCATCTGTCAATGGAAAAATAGCATGAATTCATAGTATACTGAACATATCTTAAAGGATTCTAAGAAACTTTCCAATTTGGGGTTGGAGAATATTTCATTTTTTTTAATATTGTAGTTCAAAATTGAAAAATGTTTAACTTTGTGTCCTGCAAATAGATTGCTTTCATACCCTCAAGAAGATTTCCCTTCATCTTTTGTATTAGTTTCCTATTACTGCTGTAACAAATTACTATAAATTTAGTGGCTTTAAACAACAGAAATTTATTATATCGTAGTCTAGAGATCAGAAATTCTCACTGAGCTAAAATCAAGATGTTTGTTGGGTATATAAAGAAAGGAAAGAGGTACAGAGAAAAGAGAAAAAAGAGAGAATTTATTTTTAAAATGTTAAGCTTAAGAACAGTTATCAATAACATTCTGAATGACCAAGAGGTGATTAGGAATGTTTCCAAATTCACGAAAAAGACATGAACTAGAGTCAGAGCTATACACATAATTTTATTTGTATTATATAGCACTGGTCCTTAAATTGGTGGGTCAGGGTCATTATTGATGCTGTGGAAATTGTGATTAAAGCTATGTATGATCTTCCTTGGTGAAAATACCAATAGGGCTAAAAACTTACATTTGAGTGCAATTGTTGGTATTCTCTTTCAAAAAGCCTCACAAACAGGAAAGCAAAAATTTATTATTTTAAAGAAAAGTGTGGCTCTGCAGTAGATTTTTAGGTTCTATGATTTGTGGATTCACCCAGATACTATTTGCTTGTGAACTCATTACTTGAGTGCCAGTCACGAGCAGTTACAGCATCCTTTTTTGTTGTATCATAAAATTATTACACTTCCAAGAGAACAAAACTATGTTAGGGAATATTTTGAAAATGAAACCCAAATAAAATCAATTAGAATTCAGTAGAAGTCAGTATTGTGTCACAATGCTTGTTAGCTTTTTCCCTGCCCCCCGGGCACTTAGTTGAATGGACTAGATACTATGTTTAACATTAAGTATGAGTTAATAATAATAAAGGTAGGTAAAATTTTAATTTATAAACATAATGGTGGGCAATTATTTTATCTCACACTAACAAAATTAAGCTTATGAGTAACGTAAGTTTATGGAAATATCCAGCGCAATATATTAACGTGGATATAAATCTGGAATATAGTATTGTGGCCACACCGTCTGACTTCTAGTGTTCTAGCCTCTCCCTAGATTAAGCAAGGAGAAGAGTGAAAGTTAGGAACTATTGTTGATGACTGGGAAATGGGAAGAATGGGAAAACTGTTATGATCATATCTTTAACTGGACTAATATAGTATGTAGTCATACTGGAAAAATTCATTTGCATGCTGTAATGATTTACAGTGATTGAATATATTTTAAAAAATAAAATTTTCCTAAAAAAAAAAACCTCAAGTATTCTGTGTATCACAAAATGTTCCAGCAGCCAGCAGGTAGTATAGTGGTTAAAGTGCTGGATTCCCACTGCTGGGCAGGTATGCATGCCTGCTCAGGATCCCAGGAGGGGAATGGAGAAGGGATTGCAGAGTGGCCAATCCCCCAGGAACTGATTTCTCACTTTCCCTATCTCTATCTCTCTCTCTTTCTCTCTTCAGCAAGCATGCGTACCTTAAAGAAAGAAACGTTTTAAGAAAAAGAAAATGTTCTAGTATATGGTCAGAATATGTAAGTTTTCTAGAAGGTGGACTGTTAAATATTTTAAGTGTTTTAAAACTGTTGCTTCCTTACAGTAGGCACCTAAAACAAAGAAGAAACATTTTAGAATTTCTCTAGACTGTTTCCCTTGGCCTTCTACTTTGCTAGCAGTTAGTTAGGTTTTATAATAGGCTTGGTGTAATCATAAGGCAAGAGGGCTTTACAAGGGAATGAAATCAAACACAATTATCATGTGTACCCTTTTTGTCTAACATCTTCCACTCATCATGCTTTGTGTATCATGGGGGAGGGGGCCATGATACACAAAACATAATGAGTGGAAGAAGTTAGACAAAAAGGGTACACATGATAATTGTGTTTGATTTTTTTTTTTTATATGAAGGCCCCAAACAGGCAGATGAATCTACATGTTAGAAATTAGAACAGTAGTTACCTATTTGAAGTGAAGGCGATATAAGGGGATTTTCTGGAGTGATGAAAATGTTCTGTATGTTGATTATCATGTTGGTTATACATGTGTCTTAGTTTATTTGGGCAACTATAATAAAATACCATCAACAGGGTAATTTTATAAATGATAAAAATTTATTTCTCACAGTTCTGTAGGCCTAGAAGTCTTACGATCAAAATGCCAGCAGATTTGATGTCTGATGAGGGCCCCCATCTTGTTCTTAATTGGTACCTATAACTGTGTCTTTGCATGGTAGAAAGGACAAGCTAGTTTTCTAAGACCTCTTTAACAGGACCCTAATCTGAGTTATGAGAATCTTGTCTTCAAAACCTAATCACCTCCCCACTTCCTATTCATGGGGGTTAGAATTTCAACATACGAATTTTGAGAGGGATACATTCATTCAGATCATATTATTATGTTTGTCAGAATCTATTCAATTTTATATATTTAAAATCTGTTTATGATACAGTATTTAAAGTATATATCAATAAAATAAATATATAAAGTTAAAAAAGAAGGGGAACTTTCAGGCAAGCACAATGTCAAGAGTGACAAATAACAATGTAGAATGTGGAGAGACACTAAGAAGCACAGAGTTGTTACATAGAGCTTTAATTGACATTTATAATAACCAAGATAAATTCAAGTTATATTCAGTATAATTTTCTAAGAAGTTAGCAAGGCATCTACTTTTAGAAAGGATTTTGTTAATAATTGAGGTATTGAAAGTTTTAGAACTGGGATATTTAGGTGTCATTTGTGTAGACCATCTATATTTAACATATTTTCTAGATTTTATGTGGAAAATAGTTGTTAATATTGGGAAATGATTCTGAAATGGACTAGAATATAGTCTGTTTTAAGAGTCTGCCAAAAAGGATTGAACGGTGTTTACAGACTAATTACTAATTACTTTCTAAGTGTAGAAACAATTGTCAGGAACTTAGAGGTACCACAGTTAACTGTGTGAAGATACAGCAATACATTGTCCTTGTTATAATCTTGCAGCAAATGGACATACATAGACAGGTTTGACAGTAGCCTATGTAAGGGGTTGTCAGAAAAGTCATGATGTATTTTTTCTGTTTTTATATGCAAAAATGCATCATTACTGTTCCAACAACCCAATATTATAACTTGACAGTGTTTTATCTCTGGGCCCTTTCACAACTATTATAATTCCAGGGCACTCAGATGTGCTTGTATTAGAATGATGAATTGAAATAAGGGTTTTATAGTCTTTTATTGTGAGATTAGTCTTCAACATAAAGGATAACCTTTATTTAAGTAGTAGTTTTTACCTCTTTTAAGTAGGTTACTTTCTGTGGACTGTCATGGAAGTAGTAAATACCTTAGCGACCACATTTTAACTAATGTGGTCTTTGGTTTCTCAAACAAGACTGACAGCTTGGCAGTTTTCTGTTTGTGGAAAAGCTAATTTCTGATCTTTGCATCTATTTTAGTAATAGTTATGCACGAGTGCGAGCTGTGGTGATGACCCGAGATGACTCAAGTGGTGGATGGTTACCACTTGGAGGGAGTGGACTAAGCAGCGTCACTGTCTTCAAAGTCCCTCATCAGGAAGAGAATGGCTGTGCTGACTTTTTTATCCGTGGAGAGCGACTCAGGGACAAAATGGTAATGAATAATATATGTATTGATATCATTTTAGGATATTTTCTGTGAAATGAATTACCTGTTTAAGATTATGATAGTGTTTATTTTTGCTCATGAATTAATGATTATCCTTTTGGAGCTATTTTTCTGTTATGGTGAAATATAAGTTTTCTTCAAACTGGGTCTGACATTAATGTACATTTGTTGGGGGTGAGTGGTGCTTTTCCATTTAGATTTAAAGCAGGAGCATTCACGAATAGTCTTCCTAGTTTTTAAACCAGTTACATCCACTATTCCCTAGACCTGAGTTTTTGTATGGCTTGTAAATGAGTGGTTTTTATATTTTTAATGGTTTAAAAAAATCAAAGAAAAATAATAATTTTGTGACATGTAAAACTTTAAAAAAATTTCTAATCTCAGTGTCCATAAATAAAGGTACATGGGAGCATAGCCAGTATTTCTTTCAGTTTTGTCTATGGAGACTTTCACACTTAAGTGATTGCAGAGTTGCGTACCAACAGAGACCATAAGTATCTGGCCCTTACAGAGAAATTTTGCTGACCTAGACTTCTGTATTCTCGGTCTTCATTCCTCATATTAGTTCATTTATTCTGAGCTCATAAAACTTACCTGGTCATTAGTCTAGCTTAAATTTCAGTCTAACTTTTGTTCTCTTTTAATTAATATGAAAAGTTCTTTTGCTTTTTATTTTATTTGTGAACCCAGACAACGAATTACATCTAGAAAGTGGAGTAAAACTCATGTATTTTTCTTTGAGGAAAAGGAGGGCAGCATGTATTTAGAAGGAAAATGAAAATAAAATACCAAAATTTCTAAGACTCTTGAGAATAAGTAGAATTTCCTTTATGTATATAGTTGTGTAATGAATGGTTTATGAGTCCATTTAGCATCTGTATTACTTCTGCTGGAAATGTGTTTCAAATAATTCCTTATATATGAATATTTCAAATACAACTACTATTGATATTGGGTTTGGATTCCTTGGTATTTTTAACTACTGAATCATTTCAGTAATTTTATAAATTACTTAACTTGTCTGTGCCCCAGTTTTTTCCTCAGTTAAAAGGACAGTTTTTCTAAGTCCTGTCAAATGCCCTCCATTTCTGGTGTTTAGTGAGTTTATGATTCATCCCTGTATTACACATTGCACAGTGTATCTCAGTTAACCAGAATGTGCTATTATAAAGGTATAACGGTGGTCTTGGGCTTGGATAAACTCGTGTCTGGCACATGCTAATGCTTTCTTTCTTTTTAAAGAATTATTTTTATTTTTTATTCATTCACTCACTCATTCATTTAAATTTGACCAGAGAGGGACAGAATGTGAGAGAGAAAGCAAGCCACCAGGTCAGGAACTAGAATCATGTCAGCCATATGGGAGTCCAGCACTCTCAACCACCACGCCACCTGCCAGCCCCATACTAATGCTTTTAATCATGGAGATATCTAAGAAAGGACTGATGGTGACCACCTAGCCTAGATAAAATGCTTCTAGTTTGAGCCACTGGCAACTCCAAATGTTATTAGAGAAGAAGTTGTAGATTTTAGACACTGAGTAAAATAGTGAAAATGTAAGGTGTTTTTAATAGTGAAGCTTTTCTTAAAATAGTAAAAATATGAAAGACGATAGAAGTCAAATGTAGAGTAAGAATTGAATAAAAAATCTTGTTAGAGAAAATCTAAGAACAAGGGAAAAAATGACCTAGATGTGAAATACAGAAAAGAAGAATCAGTGAACAAGAATGTTAGTGGAGATGGACAGTTGAAAGTAACTGAAAGACCAAATCTGTATCACAGGGAGCGAGGCTGATTAGGGATAGTCAGACTGATGGATTAGGTGACTGTGCAGTCTCTGACATTTAAACTAGTGACTATACACCTGGGGTTCAGAAAGAACATGCTTAGAAATAAATGAGAATTTAATCTAGTACTAGGGTACAGAATCATGATAGATCAACAAGAAAATGTTTTTTTGTGCTGTAGAAGTACTGACAGGACTCAGTCACCTGCTTTACCTAACTATTTCTCCTTGAGGGAGGTCGTTATTTGTGAAGCAGGGATACCAGACATATCTCAGTTCAAAAGTAAAGTAAAATTAATTTTCAAATGGAGACATTTTTCAGGGGTTTCAACTATAATAAAGCATTCTGTATTGTAGAGAGGTATGGTAAAAAGCAAAGGCAACAGTTAATGACCTTAAACTGAAAATAGTAAAGTCATGTGGAGTCTCAGGACAAATGGGACAGTGACATTGAAATAAGCAGGCTATGAGGGACCAGCAGTTAGCATAATGGCTATGTCGCTGGACTCCCACGTAGTCGACCATGGTTTGAGTCCCGGACCCGGTGGCTTAAACTCACGCTGGGCGTGTGTGCGTGCGTGCCTAAGATCTTGAGAGGAGAATGGAGGAGAAAGGATTGCGGCGTGGTCATCCCCCCTCATGGGTGATTTCTCACTTTCTGTCTCTGTCTGTCTGGCAAGCGCACACACCCTATAGCAAAAACCTCTCCCCCCCAAAAAAAAGAAAGAAGCAGGCTACAATTGGACCCCACTGCTCAGTGATAGACTTCTAGCCAACACTACTACTGAAAGGTTCAGTAATGGCATGGAAGTATGTATACTTTTTTTTTTCATTATCACCACATTATGGAATCATTAATGTCTGTTACTATGTGCATTTTTATTGATTGGTTTTATTTAATCTTTTTTCTGGGTTCTCATTTAAAAACTTTTTCTTTTTTAAAAGAGAGGTTTTTGCTGTAGGGTGCATGCACTCAACAGAGAGACAAACAGAGACAGAAAGCTAGATTGCTGTGATGGCCACACAGCAATCCCTTCTCCAGTCTCTTCTCGGGATTTTGGGCATGTACACATACATGCCTGTCATGAATTTTAAACCATTGGGTCCAGGACTCAAACCACAGCCCACTGTGTGGGAGTCTAGTGACTTAACCATTATGCTATCTGCTGGTTCCAATTTTGCTTTTTTAAACATTACTGAGCATGAAACCTATAAGGTTCTTCACATACTGATGAGACCTTTCTTTTAAAAACCTTAGTGGATAAATAGCGCATTTTAATAGTTACATATAATAGTTTATTGTATAAGAAATAGTTGCTAAAAACTCTTCTGTCCCCATTTTTACTGTAAGTCAAATCTTCAAATCCCCTACCAGCCATGACATCTGTTCGGTTGTTAGAAAAGTCATGCACATTTTTGCCTAGAAAAACAACCCAATAGAAGGGAGATTCTTGCCCTTCACAACCCATGAACTATATGTTCCCTTTAAGAAAGTATTGGTAAATAGTAAGGAGTGCATATGGCCACTTTTCTGACTAATAAAGAAAAACTAGATACTGTTGTAAAGGGTGTCTAGCAGTCACAGTTCTGCTAACAATAGAGAAGTAGAAAGGTAGCTTTTCTCAACCATTTTAGCAGGCTTTTCCAGCCTCTCATTTATAATTACTTTCACTAAAACATAAATTTTGTCAGGGCCAGTAGGTGGTGCAGTGGTTAAGGCACAGGACTCTCACACATTTGACCTTGGGTCAAGTCCCAGACCTAGTGGCTTGAAAATCATGCTAGGTGCATGTGCATGCATGCCCAAAATCCCAGGAAGAGAATGAAGAAGGGATTGCAGCATGACCATCCCTCCTGGGGGGTGATTTTTTAGTTTCTTTCTCATTGTCTGTCTCTCTCCAGTGAACATATGCACTCTATGGCAAAAACCTTTAAAAAAAAAAAAAAAGTCTTGTCATACTTCCCAAAGGTTTATCATTTATTTATTTATTTAAAAGGAAGGTACACATAAAGAGTACGCTTCCCAGGAGTTTTTCAAAAAGTCATCCTTTTGCAACATTGGGTCAGTACTTATTCATCCGTTTACTTTCGCACTCAGAATGCCCAGAAATGATTATTTCTTAAGATGCTTACTAACTTGCTCTCCTTTATGATACCTAAAAAAGGTCAAGTTTATTTCTTGGTTGTCTTTTTGATGACACTGTGTGTCATCAGTGGGTTAAAGTGGCTGGAACCTCCAGACTAGTTGCATTATAAATGTTACTCTGTGTGTGCCTGAAGAGGAACGGTTGAAAAGCAGTGCTCTATACATCGTTTACTTTCCTGCTTTCTTGATTGAGAAAGAATTTGCAAGAAACATCAGGTTTTGGTGTTAGAGTCACAGACACTTTGTGATGGAATAATCTTTGTCAAGGACAGAATTCTTCAACCTCTTTCTTGATATATGTGAACTGTATCCTCCATTTCCTTCTTGATCTTTATAACCTTGATTTCCTACATTAATATAAGTTAGTATCACATATTTTTTAAAAGGCTAACTTTTTTGCTCCACATTCCCCATAATAGAAGCGTTCTTTTAACATTTAGTTTTCATTAGGTGTAGTGACTCTTCTCTGTTAAGTATTGTATAAACAACAACAAAGTATCTTAAACAAAAATTTTGGCAGAATATTTGCCACATATATAGGTTGTTTTATTTAATTATAAGCAGGATTGTATGTAATAATGTAAATTTAAAACACTGAATGAATTATAATATACCCTTAGAATTTTTATAAGTACCTGAAAAATATTGCTAAAGCAGGGCCAGCCACATTGGTGGTGCAGCAGAAATGTGATAGGCCATGAAGCTAAGACTATAGGGGAAGTCCCAGGTTCACACTCTGTACCAGTTGGGCATGTGTGCCTGCCTAGGATCCTGGCTGGCAGAGGCTGGGGATGGATTACATCATGAAGACCCTGTTACCGTCCCTTTTGGAAGAAGTAAATAAATCAACTTTTAAAAATTTGCTAAAATATGTATTTACTACTAAGCTCAGTTTTTAATAGTGATAGGGATCTGAAGTAGCATTTATTTATTTTTTTTAATTAATTGCCAGAAGATGCACATACTCATCACAGAGAGAGGTTGAAGGAAAAAAGGGCACCCCTTCCTTTCAGTTGCAGTGTGGTCATGCCACAATCCCTTTTCTCCATTTCTTTTTCTTATCAGGATTTTGAGCATACACACGTATGTGCCCAACATGATTTTCACGCCCCTGGGAACTCACTTGACCATGTAGGATCTGGCTCCCTGCACACAGGGACTAACTACTGCACTCTAGGGCTTGCCCTGAAATAGCTATTCTCAGGTTTGTATAGCAGACAATAAGACACTCTAAATTTACTTATTGAAGTAGTTATTTTGCTTTTGAAAGCATACTATGTGCTAGGAGATAACACAAGATGGAGTAGGCTAAACAGAAAGAGTAGGACTCATGTAAGACACTTGATTATTTAAGATGCTCCATGCAGACAAGAAAAGGCAAGATTATAAGAGCAACTCTCATAAACTTAGAGTGACAGTGATAATACTGAAAGGGAGAAAGGCAAAAACAAGAAACATTTTCAGTTTAGGAAGTTGTGAAAGAGATTATGAAACTTTTTAGAATTAATAAGTACTAAAGTTGTAGATTAAAAAGTTGTTTATATAAATTATAGTGCCTTTAGGGCCAGCAGGTAGCATGGTGGTTAAGGCACTGGATTCCCACATGGCCAACTGCAGTTCAGTTCCCAAACCTGGGGGCCTGAGAATCATGCCAGGTACGTGTGCAAGCATGCCCAAAATCCTGAGAGGCCAAGGGTGATTTCTTGTGTCTCTCCAGTGAGTACATGTGCCCTAGGATAAAAACCTTTAAAAAAAAAAAAAAAGAAAAGAACTATAAAGCCTTTAAGATAATAATTCTATTGTTTTAAAATAACATATTTTTAAAATGGGGTTTCCTTCCAGTTATTGGAACCTAAAACAAATTAGAATATTTGTTTTCTAGGAAGAAAATAAAGTAATTATAGCAATTGCTTTGTTCAAAATGAGACTCACCCATTTTCTTACCATGAGGAAATCTAAAAAGACCGGAGAAACTTCTTTCTGCCTTGAGTTGAACTTTATAAAAGAACAGAACAAGAATTTCCTGCTAAGCTTTTCCACTGTGCCTCTGTGAATTATTCCATTGTGAGACCTCGATCCTCCACTAAAAATTAATTGCCTTAACTAGCTTTTTCATTAGAACTCAGCCTCCCTAGCAGTTTTGTCTCTTGAAAGATACTAGTTCTCCTTTTCACCATAGTAGAAATGGTGTAGCATTTTTATTGTTCCTATTCCTTTTACAGACTATCGCTCTATCACACACACATTAAAGTCCCTTTGCTGAGAGTCTGTACCATTCGGTTCACCATCCTGTAGCTTTTATTTACATGTACTGACCTTAGCCTTTCTTCCTATCTTTTCCTCCTCACCATTCTTAGCCACTTTTCCCCCCTCCCTGCAGTCTTGACCTTCATTACATTAGGCTCCTTTCCTGGATCTGAGTTTTGCCTAGAACTGTTCCATTGGAGAAATTTCTGTTTACTATATTTTATTTTTTAAATTTTCCTTCTATTCCTCTAAATTTCATGCCACTTTTGTTACTTTATGACTCTAGTTTTCTCCTAATTTCACTAGATTCCTTCTGGCTTGCGAATCTTTTTTTATTATTTTCTTTTTGTGTTTGACTGAATTTTCACTGTCCATCTTTTAAACCACTCTCTCATTCATATTTCAGTAGACAATATGTTGCTGAGTTTTTGCCTATTGACTCCTATAGTATTTCCTTTTATTACTCCCTTTTAAAAATGAATGTCATTCATTCATGCAGCAAATACTTATTTAGCAGCTGCTGCATGTTAAGTACTGTTCTCGGCACTGGGAATATGTAAATGAACAAAGCTAGAAATTTCAGGTCTTGATAGAATATACTTTCTAGTAAGGATAAATACTACATGAAGTTAGTAAGATAAATTATATGGTAGACAGTGCTCAGGGAAACAAATATCAGAGAAAAGAAGTATGATAAGCTTTTCATATGTTCAGATTTCCCATCTTCAGTATTCTTGAAGTAGAATGAATTTACATGTTCAGTTCCTATGTTACACTGGATAAAATCTTGTACATGGGGCCAACAAGTGGCGTGGTGGTTAAGGTACTGGATCCCCCACATGACTGACCAAGGTTCGAGTCCTAGACATGTTAGCTTGTTTTCTCTCTGTCTCTCTGGTCAAATTGAATAATAATAATAATAATAATAAATAAAGTTAGATAAATCATTCTTTAAAAAATAATACTTTTTTGGATTTAGTTAATGGTATCAAACTACATATATATTGATAGTAGTCATAACTCATGAATTATCAGTGATTTCTCTATTCAGACAGGTTTTTATTCTTGATTCTAGTTCACCCTTTTAATCTCTACCTCTCTTATGTCTTATATACTGCAAATAAGCCTCATAGGTTTTTTCATTGTCTAGTTTTACCTACCTCTTCTAGCATCTATTGTTTGCCATAATGAACTTTCCAGAGATTGGGTCTAACAGTCTCCAGTACTTTCCTAGAGGCAATTCCAGCTCTTCATCACGTTATAAGAAACAGTTATACTCTGGCTCTGACCTCCTTCATCTTTAATCTGCTTTCCTTTTTCCCAAAGGCAGTCATTGCAATCATGGTGGTGTCTTAACTAGGGAACCACTCACTTGTGAATCGTCAAAAGTGCCACGTGTTCAACTCAAAAAAAATTTTCTTCCCCTCTTGTGCATTAATAAATGCACTAAAGAACTAGGAAGATAGCATATTAAGAGTTTATGTGGAGTACAGAGTGTAGACAACTTGTTGGTCCTCAGGAAGTGAATAATGGAAGGGAATGGTTTTCTTTTTGTTGTGGCAGGTTAGTCACAAATTGAAAAGTAGAGAAAGTTCCTTGCGCAAACCAATGTTACTGCGAATTGGCATTGAGAGAAATGCTAATACTAACAATGTTAAACCAGTCCAAAATTACCTGTTCCTTTCAGAGTTAGTCCAGTGAAAAGGAAATAAATTATGCTATTAAAGACTTTTTATATAAGTACACATCTTGTAGCTTCCTCCCACTAGCTGTTTAACAATTAATTCTTTAACATTGCCAGTATTCCTTGAAGAGGAAGAAAACTGCCTGTTAGCACTTCTGTTCTCTTTTTGTTAGAGTCTTGTGATAGCCGGTTCCTGAAAATGAAGATTTAAAGTATGTCCCAAATTACTTTCCTGGTTGCTTTTATTTCCTCTTTTTAGACAACTTTTAAAAAAGTTTCTTTTCTTTCATGAGAATGAGACACGCATGCTCAATAGGAGAGAGACACACAAGGTCACACCTTGAGCCATCCTGTGTACCTACTCCTGGCCTCTTCGGCAGCCAGGACCTCGGGGACCTGGCTAGTACAGGTAGGCGCACTACGCTAGCTTCTCTAGCAGGGAGTTACCACTGAGCCACAGAACCAACCCGAAGACAGCTTTAAGTGTAACACTCACCTTTCTTCCACATACTGTTTACATTTCCTTTTTACTAGTCAATCCTTTGTTTTAAACTAAAATCATTCTGTGTAGTTACCAGGGTTTTTTTATTGGTTGATTTGTCAGGATTAGCTTGACTTTATCTTTCTCTTTTATGCCTGATGGTGACATATCTTATATTCACATCCTTTGTATTATATTCCAATTTCTGTTAAATCAGAATAGCCTTCCTAATAGCTAAATTAAGCTCTAAATTCTTTGACCTCAAATTATTGACCTTCTTAGCTTTCCACATGTTTCCTTACTACTTTTGTCTTATTAAAACCTAAGCTATAATGTGAATGTAACATGATTTATTTTAATTGATGTTAGATTGATATTATTGCTTTATATATTTAATCAGCCACTACTAGAGTGCCTTTTATGTGCTAGATTTTCTGTATTAATGTGCTCAGTCAGCAATAACAAAATATCATAGTCTACAATAATAAAATGTCATAGTCTGGCTTAAACAACAGAAATTTATTTCTCACAAGTGTGAAGGCTGAGATGTTCAGGATCAAGGTACTGGCTAACTCATTTCTGGTGAGGACTTTTTTTCTAGCTTGCAAACTGTTGCTTTCTCACTGAGTGTTTATGTGACCTAAAGGGAGAGTTCTGGTGTCTCCTTATAAGGTCACCAGCCTTATCAGATTAGAGCCCTACCTCCGTCTATGACTTCATTTAACCCTTGTCAACTCCTCATAAGCCCTGTCTCCAAATGCAGCGACATTGTGGGCTTCAACATATGAATTTCTGGAGAATACAATTCAGTCCGTAGCACTTGCTAGTTTCACTGATTTGTTGATTCTTAGGTGAATTTTACACTTTTAAAATCTATTATAACCTTTCTTTCCCTTTTTATCCTATCTGCCATAGGCATGTGCACCCCACTAGAGAGGAGCAGGGGAACAAAAAAGCATCCCAAGGAGAAATGGGCATGCAGCAATCTCCTCTCCTTCATTCTTCCCTCAGGATCTTGGGCATACACACACACACACACGTTCCCAGAGTGACTCTCAAACCACCTGGTCTGGGACTCAAACCATGTAGTCAGCCATGTAGGATCTAGCCACCTCAACCTCCATACCACTAGCTGGCACTAAACTACTGTAACTCTACGCAATGAAGTTTAGTATCTTCTAGTTTGCCCTTATTAGTCCCACTAGCTGGCACTAAACTACTGTAACTCTATGCAGTGAAGTTCAGTATCTTCTAGTTTGCCCTTATTAGTCTTTTAAATTTGGGGGTGTGTATGTGTGTGTATATATATATGTGTGTGTGTGTATGTGTTTGTATTTTTTTTTTTTTTTTGGGATTTTTTTTCTATAGGGCAAA
>NW_006159520.1:4625058-4665916 GCF_000334495.1 Tupaia belangeri chinensis
CAGTTTCCCCACCACTGTTTGTTGAAACAAAAGGTTGTCCTTCCTCCCTTGAATTACTTTTACATCCTTGGTATAAAACAAAAAACTGTTGAGCATATTTGTGTAAGTTCTGTATTTTATTTTATTTCTCTGTCTTTTCCTCTGCCAGCATCACAGAACTAGAGTTCTTCCATCTTATTCTTCTTCTTAAGTTTGTTTTATTATTCTAGAGTCTGTACCTTTTTATATAAATTTCAGACTAACCTTGTCTACGTTTACAAAAATATTTCTAGAATTTTGATAGAAATTGTATGAAACCTATGGATCAATTTGGGAGAGAATGAAATCTTACTCTGATGGATTTTAAATTATTACATGAAAATGCTCTGTCTCTAGGTTTTCTTTGCATTCTTTCACTTTTTTTGTTTTTTATTTTCAGCACATAGATCTTATATATGTTTTGTTAATTATGTATCTAAGTGTTTTGCTTTCTTTGGAACAATTACAAATGCTATCTTAAATTTAATGCTATTGTACTTTTAATTTTGGTTACTACATGCACATGGTATGTATATAAATTTCCATGTGTCGATCTTGTGTCCTTTACCTTAACTATGAGTTCTATAAATAGGCAAAGTAGGTTTCATACAGCCTGCCTTTTACCCCTTAATACTACAGTGTATTTTTCCTTAAGAATAAGAATAGTCTCTTGCCAAATCACAGTGTAGTTATCATATTTAAGAAATTTAACTTAAGTATGGTACTCTAGTCCATATTCCAGTTTTATTGCATGTCCTAGTAATATTATCACAGCATTTTCATTTCCTTAGTACAAGATCATGTAGCATTTGGCTGTCATGTCTGTCTAGTCTTATTTAGAATGAAGCAGTTGCTCAGTCTTTCATAGCATAGGCATATTTAAATACACAAGCCAGTTATTGTATAGAATGTTTCTCAGTTTGGATTTGTCAAGTGTTTCCCCTGAGTAGATTCATACTTTACATCTTTGCCAAGAATATCATATACTATCTTGAGCTAGAAAGTAAATTAATTTTCAAAGGAAAGGTGAATCATGTTGAAAAGGCGTAAGAATTAGCAGGAAGGGATTCTCCTTGGCCAGTTAATATAAATGGTTGTAATGCATTGACTAGACTAGGAATCCATGTTGTTCTTATTCTGACAAAGAGATGGGGAGAAAGAGTTCTTCCTTTCTGTAGAATGTTATTTCTTTTTATTAACTCTTACCTTTATTTTCTAGTGTATTCATTTTTAACTTTCTAAATTAGACATAGAACTAATTCATTATGTTTTCAGATTTTCTTTTGTAATCTAACTTCTTTAGTCTACAGATTTCCTCTTCAATTTAGGGCTTAATGGCATCACAGAAATCTGTATTTGTAGTAATTTATTAATTTGATTCTAACACTTATTTCTTTTATTTCATTTGTCATTTTAAAATAGGTATATTTTTTCAAAAGAATGGGTTATTTTAAACTGGTTCTATTAATTTTTAATTGTACTGCATTACAGTAGTGCGACCCCTTATCCACAGTTTCACTTTCTCTGGTTTTAGTTACCTACAGTCAGTTACCCTGATAATATTAAATGGGAAAAGTAGAAATAAACATTCATAGGCTTTAAATTTCACATTGTTCTGATGAAATCTCATGCCATCCATCCCAGGTTCTAAGTTATCCCTTTTCCAGCATATCCACAATGTTTATGCTACCACCTCTGTCACTTAGCTATTATAATTGTTCTATTTTGTGGTAAGTTATTGATGTTAATCTCTTAGTATCCCTGATTTATAAAATTAAACTTTATTAGGTATGTGTATATAGGAGAAAACATAGTTACATATAAGATTTCATGCTATCCTTGTTTTTAGGCATCCAGTGGGAGCCTTGGAACTATTCCCTGTGGATAAGAGGGACTGCTGTGTGTAGTTGTAGTCTGTGTGATAACAATTTTTTGTATTTGTCAGGGTGCATTTTACTGGGTTATTGGGGAAGTCATAACACATTTTTGCATAGAAAAATAGAAAAATACGTCATGATTTTCCTGATGACTTAATATGCTGTGGGTAGATGACTAATTTGTTTAATTGTTCCACATATATTTGAATACTGTATTTCTCAGGCATTTTATGTGGGTTTCTTTGTATGTGCCATCAATTAAACTTTTTATAGTAATACTCAAGTCTACTTTATCTGTATTAATTTTGTATCTATTTAATCTATATGTTATTCAGTCAGATGATTAAATACCTTATTGTGATGATAGATCTGTGCTTATTCTTATGGATCTTTTATTTTTGCTTAGAAAAAAAAACTATGGATGCCTTTATTTACAGTGTGAACTGAACTTCAGCCTTCATTATGTTTTCTGCCGAAGAGCTCATTTTGTTTATCACTCTCAGCATCCGCTATTGTTTCTCAATATGAATTAATATTCAGGGACACACTTTTTCAGATTCCTGTGGTTATTTATGTGTCTGGGCTTCCAGTTCAGTTTTACTCCCCAATTTGTTATTTAGTCTAATTTTTATTACTTACACACATTTATGTATATTCTCACCTCTTATTTCAGTAAGAACTAGACAGGGAGGAGGAGTTCATCAAGTTTGGAAACTAGCAGACAGTGGTGTTCCACTTAACTACTTTTTTTTGCTGTTTTTGCTATAGCGTGCTAGTGTTTGTGCTTGTGCTAGGGAGGATAAGAAAGCCCCTAGGGAAGATGGCCACACCATAAGCCCTTCTCATCCACCTCCTCTTGGGATTTTTGGCATACATGCACACGTGCCCTGCATGTTTTTCAAGCCACTGGTTGGAGACTTGAACTGCGCAGTTGGCCCTGTGGAATCCAGCGCCTTGAGTGGCCTGGTTACTTTTTTTTTTTTTTTAATGGAAACAGGATACATGTTTGTGTGTCTGCCTATCTGTCTGACAAATATTTGATGCCTTTTATAATTTGCTGTTCTTCACATGAATTATTACAGTCATACAAAAATATTATGTGGTAATATGTCATAATTGCAAACATGTGTTACCTTTTTCCTAACCTCCTTTTCTATTTTTTTCCCTTGCTTTGTCCTTCTTTTTGTGGTAGCTGAATTGCTATTTTGTGACAATCACTGCCATTAATAGTGTAAGCCCGAATTTCATAGACCGTCATATCCAATAGTACTTTCATGAAGGGTGCTAGAGTTTATGTCATCCAGAAAACTTACATTCATAATATGAGGCAACTCCCTGAGATACCAGTTATCGCTTCTGGTTATCAAGTAAATTGGTTATCAAGTAATTTGGATTTTTAAAATGAAATGATTTTTACTGCATTTGAAGGTATTCTAAAAAGTTGCTCATAGAATTTTCTTATGTTTAATTACCAGCCATACTACTTCTTAGATAATACTATTTGTAAACATGTAATTATCTACTTATAAAGTAGCAAGATAATAAAGTACACAGTAGTTTAAAACTATGTATTTACTTTTTACTCTCCTCTCCTAAATTATCAGTTGTTATTAGCAAAACAGAAATACACTTATACCCATTTTGGGCTTGATCTATTTTAAATGGTTCTGACAAACAGCACAGTAATTTTATGATGGGAGTTTTGCCCTGTATTTCTCAAAATAACTTAGAATACATCTTTAGAAGCTTTAGTGACCACAGTTTCCCCTTTTTTCCTGTGTAAATTCTTACCTTGGAATTTTTTTCAGATGAAGAAAAAATATTAGAGATTAAAGCATTTTATTCCTTTAAGAATACTATTAACAAACTTTTTTTGTCTAGTCATGTGAACTCTTTGAAGTCCTCAGTACCTGTATTTGTCAAACTCCTCCCTCTGCTATTCTTAAAAAGGGTCTCCTCATTAAGACTTCAGAACCTCTCAGCAACTAACCATCATGGGCCAGTGGCATCACCTAGTGACCAACCTCACCACCACTACTAATATTTATTTAAGGTTTATTATGTGTCAGGTACTATTTTAAGAACTTTTTGTGTATTACCTCATTTAATTCTCAAAAAAGTCAACTGTATAGTAAGTGGTGGGGACTGGATAAGACCCAGCTGGTCTTGGCTACAAAGCCCACAAGCTTAACAAATTACTACACCAAATTCTTCTTACACAGTACTGACATTTTTCTTCTACCTTGGGAAGTATATGTATCATGTTCCTGCTCCTTCTGTTTTGCAGAGTTTAATCATTTTGTTTGGACACTTTTCACTCAGAAATGTTTATTCTCATTATCCATCTTAGCCTTTTTAACTCTTAGCCTGGTAGTCTAGGGAAACCATTTGTATTTCCTTTTGCCCTTTTTACAGATTTTAGTAAGTTTGTGCTAACAGTAATTAATTCCAGAGTGCACCTGTTTATCAGTAGTTTTTCATACTTAACATCTGTTTGACCTTAACAGAAGCATAAAAATAGAATAAAACATATTTGTTCTTTTTGCTACTATTAGGTTAAAAGACTAGGATGTTCTTTAAATTATCAGTCATTCCAAAAGTATTTTTCTAGCTAGAAAAGAATTTAGACATGTATGTATTAACCAACTTAGTTCTGTTTGGATCTGTGTTGGGATGCAAAGCTGTTCTACCAAATACACCTACATAATTGTATTTATCCTTCTTTTTTACTATAATCATCTTTCTAAAACTGGTTGAAGCCAGTCTATTTACAACAATTAAATTGTATTCAAATCTGGTCAGATCTGTTGGTATATGGTTGGAATTTTCTTTTAATGCAATCAGTGTACATTTGATTTTTTTTTTTTTCCTAGTTTAAAAATGTTTTCAGGGGGGCCGACAAATGGCATGGTAGTTAGAGGCGCTGGACTCCTACATGGCGGACAGTGGTTCAGGTCCTGATCCTGCTGGCTTGCTTTCTCACTTTCCCTCTCTCTTTCTTGCTCTGACCAAACTGGAAAATAATAATTATAATAAATAAAGTTAAAAAAATGTTTTCAATATACACTTTTTAGTTAATAAATATCCATTTCTAATCCTAAAATGTTTGTTAGATGATGAAAAGTTCAAATAGTTGTAGTAGTGATTCTAAGAACATAGCCTTAAATTTGTTCCTTTTTTTTTAACAAGCCATAATCTTTTTTTCTTCATGAGAGACAGGGAGAGAGAGAGGAATGGAGAGAGGGAGAAACAACTATCCTCACAGGGTTTTATCACACTTTGATCTCTCTTTCAAATCTGTCCCTTGCCTTCTAGCCAGCCAAGGCCCTACCTAGGTGCTTGTATACCAACAGACCTACCTAAGGATGCAAACGCCTAGCCTTCCACGTGGCTTCCAGCATTGCAAAATGGCACCCTCCTGCCTGTACTACTGCCACCATGGTTAGGCCAACTGGTCACATTCTTAAATGCAGCAGTTAAGGGTGATTCATGAGGTTAACTTGGCAGTATATTCTTGGTAGTTATTCTTGTTCAGTCTTAACATTCACTGTATAATAGCTTTTTATACTCTTTGAATCATTTCTGCTTATTAATTTCATATAACACTCTCTTCTTGTGGTAGAAATGAGAGGGGCTGCTGATCTACTTTTAAATTTATCTTTACTGTCTAGTTTGTGAATGTCCTTCAGGATTACAGTAGGAGCCTGATAAAGTTTACATACTTATAGAGCTGCTAAATCCCAGAGAGAAGTTTGTTCAGCTATTAATTACAATTAGTTACAAATATATTTTAACAACTGTAGACTGAATATTTTTATTTTTATTTTTTTATTTTATTTATTTAATTTTTTTTTTTTTGGAGAGGTTTTTGCTATAGGGCACGTGCGCTCGCCAGGCAGACAGAGAGAGACAGAGAGACAGAAAGCGAGAAATCACCCCCCAGAGGGAATGGTCACGCCGCAATCCCTTCTCCTCCATTCTCCTCTCGGGATCTTGGGCACGCACGCACACATGCCCAGTGTGAGTTTTAAGCTACTGGATCCGGGATGTGAACCGCAGTCGACTATGTGGGAGTCCAGCGACATAGCCATTACGCTAACTGCTGGTTCCCGACTGAATATTTTTAAGAGTATATTTTCTATGAATTTTTGCAGTTGTTTTTAGGATATTCTTAACAGAAATCAGAATTACTTGTTTCCTTTTGTACCAGATTTTCTCTTATACAGACATTCTAAAAGTAAGTTACGTATTTTGGGAGAGTGTGATTACCACTCAGGCCTAGAGGTTAGTGTTTAATTTTTTTCATTGGTTATTAATAGCTATAATTCCTATTGGCCATAAATAATTTGTTCCTTTATTTCTACAGAGTAAAAGATTTGTTCCTTATAATCTCTTGGCAAAGATGTAATTCCTGCTTTCTACAGATTGATTAATTATGCCAGTCACAGATAAGGTACAAATTGAACTGTCATTCCCATATGCCTATTAATGTTAATACTGCTTTTAACTTAAGATGGGTTTTTTGTTTGTTTATTTGTTTTTTAGTTTTCTTTGTTTTGTTTCGATAGGGTCTGTCATGAGCCTCCCAACTAGGGCTAAATTGTTTTGCCACACCTATCTCTTCTTTTCAATAGATCTCGATTTTTTTGCCCAGGCCAGCCTTGAGCTCAAAATCTTCCTGCTTCGGTCTCCCCAAGCTGTTGGGATTACATGCACATGTCACCTTGCGCAGTTATCAGGTTGAACCTAGAACCAAACCTGAGCCTTCCGTGTGGTCCCAGCCTGCAGAGTATGGCATGTTAACAATGCTCACCACTATGACAGGGCCAAGATACAGAATTAATATAGTGGACACTGCATAGGGTGAAAGTTAGAACATAACATATTGTTCTAAAATAGTTGAGAAGGAGCAATAAAAACTAGGCACCAGAATTCAGTCTTTCCCTTGCCTTCTAGCCAGCCAAGGCCCTACCTAGGTGCTTGTATACCAACAGACCTACCTAAGGATGCAAACGCCTAGCCTTCCACGTGGCTTCCAGCATTGCAAAATGGCACCCTCCTGCCTGTACTACTGCCACCATGGTTAGGCCAACTGGTCACATTCTTAAATGCAGCAGTTAAGGGTGATTCATGAGGTTAACTTGGCAGTATATTCTTGGTAGTTATTCTTGTTCAGTCTTAACATTCACTGTATAATAGCTTTTTATACTCTTTGAATCATTTCTGCTTATTAATTTCATATAACACTCTCTTCTTGTGGTAGAAATGAGAGGGGCTGCTGATCTACTTTTAAATTTATCTTTACTGTCTAGTTTGTGAATGTCCTTCAGGATTACAGTAGGAGCCTGATAAAGTTTACATACTTATAGAGCTGCTAAATCCCAGAGAGAAGTTTGTTCAGCTATTAATTACAATTAGTTACAAATATATTTTAACAACTGTAGACTGAATATTTTTATTTTTATTTTTTTATTTTATTTATTTAATTTTTTTTTTTTTGGAGAGGTTTTTGCTATAGGGCACGTGCGCTCGCCAGGCAGACAGAGAGAGACAGAGAGACAGAAAGCGAGAAATCACCCCCCAGAGGGAATGGTCACGCCGCAATCCCTTCTCCTCCATTCTCCTCTCGGGATCTTGGGCACGCACGCACACATGCCCAGTGTGAGTTTTAAGCTACTGGATCCGGGATGTGAACCGCAGTCGACTATGTGGGAGTCCAGCGACATAGCCATTACGCTAACTGCTGGTTCCCGACTGAATATTTTTAAGAGTATATTTTCTATGAATTTTTGCAGTTGTTTTTAGGATATTCTTAACAGAAATCAGAATTACTTGTTTCCTTTTGTACCAGATTTTCTCTTATACAGACATTCTAAAAGTAAGTTACGTATTTTGGGAGAGTGTGATTACCACTCAGGCCTAGAGGTTAGTGTTTAATTTTTTTCATTGGTTATTAATAGCTATAATTCCTATTGGCCATAAATAATTTGTTCCTTTATTTCTACAGAGTAAATAATTTATCTGGTAATGTTAGATTGGTTCCTTATAATCTCTTGGCAAAGATGTAATTGCTGCTTTCTACAGATTGATTAATTATGCCAGTCACAGATAAGGTACAAATTGAACTGTCATTCCCATATGCCTATTAATGTTAATACTGCTTTTAACTTAAGATGGGTTTTTTGTTTGTTTATTTGTTTTTTAGTTTTCTTTGTTTTGTTTCGATAGGGTCTGTCATGAGCCTCCCAACTAGAGCTAAATTGTTTTGCCACACCTATCTCTTCTTTTCAATAGATCTCGATTTTTTTGCCCAGGCCAGCCTTGAGCTCAAAATCTTCCTGCTTCGGTCTCCCCAAGCTGTTGGGATTACATGCACATGTCACCTTGCGCAGTTATCAGGTTGAACCTAGAACCAAACCTGAGCCTTCCGTGTGGTCCCAGCCTGCAGAGTATGGCATGTTAACAATGCTCACCACTATGACAGGGCCAAGATACAGAATTAATATAGTGGACACTGCATAGGGTGAAAGTTAGAACATAACATATTGTTCTAAAATAGTTGAGAAGGAGCAATAAAAACTAGGCACCAGAATTCAGTAGTTTTTTAAAGACTCTTAGCCCTTAAATTTTTTTTCTTTCTCAAGAATATAGATTTAGTATTCATCATATGGTATGTAAAAGTCTCTTAAGACTTTCTTCTTTCAACTGTTTTTTGTTTTTGTTTTTGTTTTGTTTTGTTTGTTTCTTTGTTTGTTTTTGGTGGGGCAAGGTGTAGTTATAACTTTCGATCCCATTGGGTTTTTCATTTTTAAATTTGAAGTAAACATTTGGTATCTCTCTTAACTTAATCAGGCACCCTTAATGTGATGAGAGTACATTTCTTTCTTTAATGCTACTTAAATTCAAAAGCAAAACAATTTTATAATATTATATAACTTCAGTAGGTAAAAAATTGTTATGCTTTGGATGTGGAGACTCTCAAAACTGTGTAAATGATGAGTGATGCAGAATTTCTAGGAGGAATATGCATGTAATAAGAAATATAGGACCAAATTGATTTTTATGTCCTTTTTTAACAATTCCAACTTTGTGTTTTTCCCCACTATTTATAAATATGGTAAGGTGTTGCAGCAACCTATTGTTTATGCTTTTCCTTGAATTCCAGAACTTAATTGTGAATTTCAAAATTATTATTATTATTGCTGCAGAATCATGGTTGTGACTATATTATGTCTATGTTAAATTTCCTAGCAAAGTGTTGACTAATAAGAGCTCTGGATATATGTTAATTCCTTTTTAAAATTTATTTCTCCCATGAACAAGAGAAAGAGAGACAGAGAGACAAAGAGAGGGAAGGATACATATCACCCAACAAGGTTACTGTGATCCACCTCAAGCCTTCAGCCAGCCATGGATGACAGGCAAGCATGTGCCCTGCATCCTCAGGGAGGTCTCCAAAGTTGTACCTGCCCTTGTGACACGGCCTTACAGAGTGTGCATTGCCATCACCCCACCACCACTTTTAAAGTTAGTTTATTTCGTTCAAGAGAAGTTGGTTGGAGAGAGTGCAGACAGATACTCCCACCATGGTCTTCACACCATGATCCCCTTCAGTCTCAGCTGGCCTGGATCATGGACATGTATGTGTTCAGTATGATCAAGGATGTCCTCAGGATGTGAACCCAGAATCTCTATCGTGTGGGTCTGGTCATGTTACTACCGTGCTACCATCTAGCACTTCTTAATTCATTTTTAATACGTGTAGAGTCATCAAAGAATAGGAAGCAAAACTCAAGACAGTTTGATATCACTGTGTCTGTCTTAGTTACCTTCTTGGCTATTTATATGTGCATTACTAAAGCTTACTGTCTAGAATTGTATTCCATGGTATGCTGATAAAGATTTAACAGCCAGTTTTCGAGAGGGGACAAAAGGCAATTTATAGCATTTGCATACTCCTACCTTTGCTGATTTCAGTCAACTAATATGATTGCATATGACACTGAGAAGAAATCTGTACAGTGTTCTATAGTATTTCTACCATATCAAGAGGGTAGGAAGAAACTACCCCAAGAATGTACATAACTGTAAAATGTATGTATTAAAATACTTAACAAGTTTAGAGTGCTTATTACCTTTTCAAATGTAATTTAGTTGATTATAATGTTCAATACTTTAGCTTTTTTTTTGGAGAGGTGTTTTTATTTTTTTTTATTTTTTTATTTTTTTGGTATAGGGAGCATGAGCTCACCAGACAGAGAGAGAGAGAGACACAGAAAGCAAGAAATAACCCCTCCCGGGCGGGGGGGGGATGGACACGCCGCAATCCCTTCTCCTCCATTCTCCTCTTAGGATCTTGGGCATGCATGCGCACATGCCCGGCATGAGTTTTAAGCCACTGGGTCCGGGACGTGAACCTCGGTTGACTATGTGAGAGTCCAGCGACATAGCCATTACGCTAACTGCTGGTCCCAATACTTTAGCTTTTGATAATGACTTGTAGAATTCCTCAAAATTCAACATCTAGCTCGTAGGAGCCAGCACAAGTGGGCTCTAGCAGACCAGTACTTGTGTTGAATATAATTACTTCTAAGGTACAAATCACGAATTCTTTTTTTTTTTTTTTTTTTTATAGAGAGAGAGATTTTTACTATAGGGAAAGTGCACTCGCTGGATAGACAAAGAGAGAGACAGAAAGTGGGAAATCACCCCCCAGGGGGCATGTCCATGACACAGTCCTTTCTTCTCCATTCTCTTCTTGGGATCTTGGGCACATGCACACACACCCACCTGGTGTGAGCTTTAAGCCACCAGGCCCAGGACTCTAACCACAGTCAACTACATGAGAGTCCAGCAACATAACCATTTCGCCATCTGCTGGTCCCAAAGCCAGGAATTCTTCTTCTTCTTTTTTTTTCCCCAAAGAATTATTCCATTTAACTCTATTTATTTATTTATTTCTCATTATTATTATTACTATTATTTATACATCTTTAGATTGTAAAGAGACTTTACACAGCATGATATACATCTCGGTCCAATTGAGAATACTGTACACATCCTCATCAGCAGATAATAAACCATGCCCCATAAATATCTTACCTCTCCATTTTTCCCCCAAATTATCTTTCCTGTACTCTTCCCCTCCCACACTCTCCTTCCACTTTGTCTCTAGTGTCCATAACAATTTTTATTGCTTTTATGTTTGCTAGTCTTTCAGTCTCAATCACAGAATGTGGACAGTTGGTATATGTTTAGTGGAGACATACAGTGTCTCTCTTTTCATATCCTGACTTTCTTCACTCAGCAACAAATCTTCCATATTCGTCCACTTTCTGTCAAATTCCAAGGCCTTGTTATTTTTTATGGCTGAATAATATCCCATGGAGTATATATGCCACACATTTTCAATCCACTCATCCATTTGTGGACATTTAGGTTGGTTCCATGTCTTAGCAATTGTGAATAGTGCTGCAATAAATATAAATATGCAGTCGCTTTTCCAACTGAGTGTTCTCTTGTCCTTTAGGTAGAAACCCAGGAGTGGAATTGCTGGATCATATGGTAGTTCTATTTGTAGATCTTTGAAGAAATCCATGTTGTTCTCCACAGTGGTTGGACCAGTTTACATTTCCAACAGTTTACAGTTCCCCTTTCACCACATCCTCGTCAGCACTTACCTTTTTTTTTTCTTTTTTTCTTTTTCTTTTTTTTTTTTTTTTAATTTTTGCCATTCTGACTGGGGTTAGTTGATATCTCATTGTGGTTCTGATCTGCATCTCCCTTCCAATGTAGGATGTTGAGCATTTTTTCATATATTTTTTTGGCTGTTCATATGTTTTCCTTAGAGAGTTGTTTATTCGGCTCATTTTCCTATCTTTTACTTGGGTTAATAATTTTCTTCTGAGTAACCTGCTTGAGTTCTGGTTGTCAGCCCTTTTTCTGAGGCACAGTTAACAAATATTCTTTCCCATTCTGAGGGTTGTCAATTCACACTAATTCCAATGTCCTTTGCTGTGCAGAAACTTCTTAATCTGATGTAATCCCACCTGTCTGTTTTGAGGATTATTGCCTGTGCTTTGGGGGGTCGTACTTAAGAAGTCTTTGCCTAGCCCTATGTCTCTTAGAGTTTCCCCAGTGTTTTCTGCCGGTAGTTTTATAGTTTCCAGTCTTAGGTTTAGATCTTTGATCCACTTTGAGTTGATTTTTGTTAATGGTGACAGGGGTTCAGATTCATCTTTCTACAGATGGATACCCAGTTTTTCCAGCACCATTGGCTAAAGAGGTTTTCCTTTTCTCATTGGACTGACTTTGACAAAGATCAGTTGACTGTATGTTTTGGGGTTTATTTCTGGGGTCTCTCCTCTGTTCCATTGGTCCTCATGTCTGTTTTTGTGCCAATACTATGCTGTTTTGATTATCACAGCTTTGTAATATACTTTTAGGTCAGGAAGTGAGATGCTCCCTATACCACTCTTCTTACACAGGATGCCTTTGGCAATACAGGGTCTTTTATGATTCTAGACAAATGCTATGATTATCTTTTTTAGATCTGTGAAGAATATCTCTTGTAATTTTATAGAGATTGCATTAAATATGTAAATTAATTTGGGAAGGATTGTCAGTTTGATTATGTTAATTTTGCCAATCCAGGAACATGGGATGTCCTTCCACTTTTTTGTGTCCTTTTTGATTTTCTTTTTTAAGGTTTTCATAGTTTCCCTTATAGAGGTCTTTGACTTCCTTGGTTAGTTTTATTCCTAGGTATCTTATGCTTCTTGTGGCTATGGTAAATGAGATTACTTTCTTCAGTTCTGCCCCTTTCTGCTTGTTGTTTGTATATAAAAATGCTATAGATTTTTGTAAGTTAATTTTGTATTTACTACTTAGGGAAGTTTTCTTGCGGATAATATTGCTCGTGGATACTATTGAGTCTTCTATGTAAACAATCATGTCATCCGCAAATGGATAATTTCGCTATTGGAATGCCTTTTAATTCCTTCTCTTGTCTTATCGCATTGGCTAGGACTTCCAGTACTATGTTGAATAGGAGCAGAGAAAGTGAGCAGCCTTGTCTTGTACAAGTTTTTAGTGGAAAAGCTTTCAGCTTTTTCCCATTCAATATAATGTTAGCTATAGGTTTTTCAAAGATGGCTTTTATTATGCTGAGAAATGATCTTTCTATGCCAATTTTCCTGAGAGTCTTATTAATCATAAAGGAATATTGTATTTTGTCAAATGCTTTTTCCACATCAATAGAAATGATCCTGTGGTTTTTATCTTTCTTTCTGTTATTACTATGTATTTATTATTGTGTATTACATTTATGGTTTTGCATATGTTGAACCACCCTTGGATCCCTTGAATGAAACCTACCTGATTGTGATGAATAACCTTTTTTATATGCTGTTGAATACAATTAGCTAGTATCTTATTGAGAATTTTTGCATCTGTATTCATCAGAGATATAGGTCTGTAGTTTTCCTTTTTTGTCCTACCTTATCCATTTTGGGAACGAGGGCAGTTGAGGCTTCATAGAATGAATTTGGAAGAGTTCCTTTCTTTTGGTTCTCTAGAAACAGTGTGAGTGAAATGGGGGTACTTCTTTGGTTTTTTGTTTGTTTGTTTTTTGAGAGGTTTTTGCTATAGGGCGCGTGCGCTCGGCAGAGAGACAGAAAGCAAGAAATCACCCCCCAGGGGGGATGGCCACGCCGCAATCCCTTCTCCTCCATTCTCCTCTCGGGATCTTGGGCACGCACACGCCCGGCATGAGTTTAAGCCACTGGGTCCAGGACGCGAATCGCGGTCGACTACGTGGGAGTCCAGTGACATAGCCATTACGCTAACTGTTGGTCCTGGGGTACTTCTTCTTTAAAAGTTTTATGAAATTCAGCAGTGAAGCCATTGGGACTGGACTTTTGTGTGTTGGGAGGTTATTTATTACTGATTCAATCTCCTTGCTTGCTATAGGTCTATAGTCTCCTATGTCAATCTTGTTAGATTATATGTATCCAGTAATTTGTCCATCTCATCCAGGTTTTCTTCCTTGTTCACATATAGTCGCTCATAGTATCCTCTAATGAAGTTTTGTATTTCTATTATGTCTGTTATAATGTTGCCTGATTCGTTGCAAATTTGATGTATCTGGTTCCTTTCTCTTCTTAATTAGTCTAGCTAATGGTGTGTCAATCTTGTTTATCTTTTCAAAGAACCAGCTTTTGCTCTCATTTATTTTGTGTATAGATCACTTATTTTCTATTTCATTTATTTCTGCTTGAATCCTTACTATTTCTTTTCTCCTGGCATTTTTTGGATTTTTCAGTAGTTGTTTTTCCAGTTCCCTGAGGCATGATGTTAGGTTGTTCTTTTGCCACCTTTCCATCTTTTTCTTGTGTGCACTAGTTGCTACGAACTTCCCTCTTATGATTGCTTTTGCAGTGTCCCATAAATTATGGAAACTTGTGTACTCATTATCACTTTTTTCCATGAATCTTTTGATTTCAGTCTTAATCTCTTCAGTAGTCATGAAGTCATTCAGAAATAGGTTATTTAGTTTCCATGAATTTGTGTATTTGCAAGGGTTTTTCTTGAGCTTAATATCAAGTTTAATTCCATCATGGTTGGAGAAGATGCTGTATATAGTTTCTGTGTCTTTGAATCTGTAAAGACTGGTTTTGTGTCCTATAATGTGGTCAGTGTTTGAGAAAGAAGTACCATGTGGGGCTGAGAAAAATGTATATTTTGTGTTTTTTGGGTGGAAGTTCTGTAGATGTCTATCAAGTCCATCTGATGTATGGTATCATTTAGGGCCAGAATCTCTTTGCTTATTTTTTGTCTCATTGACCTATCTAAAGGAGATAATGGGGTACTGAGATCTTCAACAATTATTGTGTTATAGTCCATCTCTCCTTTTAGATCTAATAGTCTTTCCTTTACATATTTAGGTGTTCCTGATTATTTTATTTTATTTTATTTTATTTTATTTTATTTTATTTTTAATTTGAGCAGAGAGGAACAGAGCTAGAGAGAGAATGAGAAAGCAAACCTCCAGGTCCAGGACTTGAACCACGGTTGGCCACGTGGGAGTCCAGCGTCCCTAATCACCTTGCCCCCTGCTGGCCCCTCAAATCAGGAATTCTTAATTCATGATTCATTGGTGAGTTCCTATAGAAGTGTATAAAACCTGAAAATGTACACTAAAAAATTGTACATATATGCATTTTTTCTGAAGTAATATTTATTGATTACCTTATGTTTGCTACTGTGGTATCAGGATTGTGGGGATATAGTAATGGCCAAATGAGACACAGTCTCTGCCTTCCCCTAGGCAGTAGATTAATAGGGGAGATAGGTAGGCATTAATTAAATAATCACCTAAATTTAAAAATTGTAGATATATAGAAGGCGGCAGGTGGCATGGTGGTTAAGGGCAGTGGACTCCCACATGACCGACAGTGTTTTGAGTCTCAGACTCAGCAGCTTGCTTTTTCACCTTCTCTCTCTCTTGCTCTCTCATTCTCACTGTCACTCTCTCTTACTCTGTCCCTCTCTAGTGAAATTTAAATAAATAAATAAAGTTAAATAAAATAATTATTTTTAAAAAGTATATATATATATATTTGTGTGTGTTTGTGTGTGTGTATTGCGTGTATGTGTATAGTATGTGTATAATATATATATATACACATCAGATAAAGTTTATATCTCTTATAAAGATGACTGCTTTATCTACAGGGTATTTAGAGCAAATGTACCACAGAAGAGGCATGGTGATTAGAATATAGGTAGTAAAAGATTCCTAGTCTTTCACCAGATACTTATTGAGTATTTATTATATGTGCTGTTACGGGTTCAGAAATCTGGCAGAACAAGTTCAGGTTCCTACTCTTAGACTGTTTACAGTTGAGTGGGGCGTAGAAGTGATAAGCAGTAAACAAGGTTGTGAGGCCAGCCGTGGTAGCACCACTCTGTGATCTGGATCCATGTGGCCAACCCAGGCTTGGTACTTGGGTCGTCCTGTACATGTTGTGTGCTCATACATGTGCCTGTGATCCTGACTGGCTGGGAAGATAGAAGTGTGGCATGCGACATATCCCTTTCTTTCTTTCTCCCTGCCCCTCCCTCTCTCAGAATAAACAAAAACTTAAAAAAACGTAGATAATAGAGAAGCAGAGTGTTGGAGGACAGTGAAGGAATGAGATCCGAGTTTTATTTGAATTGTTTTTAATTTCTTTTACTTTCTTATAGGGTATTCCTAAATTGAGGTGTGTGTAGTTTTAATTTTGGATAAATCACAAGGATCACTACTAGATCAATTTTTGTATAGCAATAATGACAACCAATATTCATTAAAAGTGTTCTGTGACTGTCATGAAAAACAAAGGTTGAAGGAACTGTTTCAGACTGAGAAAAAGTGAAGAGACACTATAACTAAATGTGCGAGGGATCCTGGAATGGATCCTACATTGGAAGTTTTTAAAAATACTATAAAAGATTCTATCGGCATGGTAGACAAAACTGGAACATAAATCGTAGATTAGATAAAAATATTATGTGTTTTAAATTTCCTAAATTTGATCACTTTACTGTGTTTACATAAGAGACCAGTGTTGATCTTAAGAAATATAATGGAGTATTAAATAGCAATGGAACATAATATATGTAACCTCCTTTGAAAGAGTTCACAATAAAATGAATTATATATTTATACCTGGATATAGAGAATGTTAAAAAAAAGATAAATGTAGCAGATCCGGGAAGAGGACACAGGGACTTAACTAAATTGTAAGTTATTTTCCTATAAATTTTAAATCCAAAATAAAAATGAAAAAAAACAAAGCTATATGCTGCCCCATCCATTATGTGAAGCTTTGTGCATTAATGTTTATTAGTCATTCCATTCAAGCTATCAGATGTTTAATATTGCTATTCTTGTTGTAGAAATGAGAAAACTAAGGCTTTAAAAGGTTAGGTAACCTATTTATACACTTACTCTGAGAAAGTACAAAGTTGGTATTTGATTTACTACTATAACCATTAGATACTCAAACAAAATACTAATAGATCTTTTAAGAAACTTGAAGAAGTGCCTATAAAAAAGTAAATTTCTAGTATCACCACTACCTCTTTGCTTCTTTACCAGAAGTAATTCCTGGTATGTGCTTTTGGAGGTTTTATGCATTGAGAGAATATATATTCTTTAAAATGGAAATACAGTAAGCAAACTATTTACAATTTTTATGATCTTGTGGCAAAACCTCTTTATTATGTTTAAAAATATTAGTTAGAAATTATTTTATTAAAAAGTAGTAGCTCTTTTTCACCTCAGTTTCTAAAAGTTATATTGACCGCATTTGATATGTAAATTAATTTTTGTCATTTGACCTTTGGCAGGTGGTTTTGGAATGTATGCTTAAAAAAGACCTCATTTATAATAAGGTCACTCCAACATTTCATCACTGGAAGATTGACGAGAAGAAGTTTGGCCTTACCTTTCAAAGTCCTGCCGATGCTAGGGCTTTTGATAGAGGCATTCGAAGGGCGATAGAAGATATTTCTCAAGGTATGTTTTCTTTGACCATTTCTTTAGTTTGCTTATCAGTATATATAGTAAAGGTCATCTTTTTTAAAGTTGACCCAAAGGGGTTCTTGTACTTTAAAAGTCAGCATTTGAGATATGTAACCAGGCTTTCAAAGCTCACAATAAGTGAAGATAAAATAATGGACACCTTAACTTATTTTACATTAGTCATATCACAGTCTATATATTCCAGTTGTATATATTATCTTGAAGAGTTTATCAGCAACAGCCTTGAGATAATTCACATGTTTTAAAGGGAGAATATGACAAAGAGAGACCATAAGTTATAATTGTCAAAACTCCAGTGGCTACCCCACTTAGATATGTGTTCTCTTAGTCACGTGGTGTTTTTGGTAATTCAACAAAGAAAGACCTTACAGTATTCAAATTTATGCACATTCTAGTCTACGACAAAAACCTTCACTTGATTTTATTATTGTGTACGGCAGAGACCACAATACAACGTCTTTCTCTTTAAACATCTTGCCAATCTGTGAAGCTAACTAATTAAGCACACAGGTTTTGAATAGAAAAAGAATGTATTTTAATGTGAGACTGACTTATACTTACTTAAACAAAAAGAAATCACACTACTTCTCACTTCTCGAGAGGAAGAAGAAAGATAAGTAAGAAGGAAAATAAATTATTTCTTAATGGAATTTTTAGTTTGAAAGCAACCGAATCAAAATGTGTGACTGTAGTATGGCATG
The DNA here is from genome assembly GCF_000334495.1 of Tupaia belangeri chinensis. Lineage (NCBI taxonomy): Eukaryota > Metazoa > Chordata > Mammalia > Scandentia > Tupaiidae > Tupaia > Tupaia belangeri. The sequence continues at coordinate 4,643,244 of NW_006159520.1, forward strand.
TATATTTTGAAGATGCCATTTTAGTACAAAAATTTGAAGAATTTGATTATGAGACTAGCCACAGGCAAGAACACGAAAATTCTTAATAGAAATCTATTTTGATAGCACATGAAACTGGTTAAATAATTGATTTACTTTAAAAGATTAGAATTTGCTAAACAAGCATTCTTTGATTACTGATTCAGAAAAATTTACCTTAAAATGATAGCAACCATTTTACCTATTTTTACAATAACTCCCAAGTTCTCTCTAGATCAGTCAGTGTTCACAATATTAGCCATATGTTAGAGTCACCTGGAAAACTTTTGAAACTTTGAATGACTGATTCCCGTTCTAGTCTAATCAAGTCTGGCTATCTCAGGAAGTAGTTTTTTGTTTGTTTGTCTGTTTAAAGAAAGAAAGAAAGGGAGACAAGGGAGAAATTAACCCCCAAGGGTGATGGCCATGCTACAGTCCCTTCTCCAGTCTCTTCTTGGGATTTTGGGCATGCACACATATGTACCCAGCATGACTTGAAGCCGCTGGGTCTGGGACTTGAACTGCACAGTTGGCCATGTGGGATCCAGATGCCCTAACCTCCACACCACTGCTGGCCCCCAGTAATCCTTTATTTTTTTAAAAAAGCTCAGAACATTAAAATGTGAGGAATTGTTGCTACAGTCAAATGATTACAGTTTGCATTCAGAAAACATTTAAAAGGCGAGTATGGATCGTAGATCTCCAGCAAAGATTTTAGTGTAAAAAACTAAAAAACAAACAAACAAAAACAACACATTATGCCCTATGCCTCACCCCACAGAGATTCTGGCAGTTTTGGTTGGGAGTGATACTCTTAACATCAGTATATTTTCTAAAAGTTCTCCAGTTAATTTTAACCTTTTGCCAGGTTTGAAGAACCAGTGATTAAGAGAGAAAATCATTACTATGGTTGTTGGAATTTATGTGATTTATTTTAAAGTATTGATTCACTTTTAAGTCCAAGCTATACTCTTAAATGAGTATGCTTCTGTCACTAGGATCAAATAGATTTGGTTGGTTTATTTTTTAAAATGATTAGAATGAGGGACTTAGCAAACTAGCCAGGTAGAATACACTGCAGTCCTCAACCCATCTTGTTAATTTTAAACCCTTTTTAGCATATCAGTTAGCATTATTATCCACTTCCATGTAGACATTAAACAATCCCTTTAAATTTCTTAGCCTGTCATGCCAATATAAATAAACTATACTACATTTTATAAAAGGCAAACTTCTCCTTATCTCATGCCTGTTCTTTCCTAGCTACATTTGTTGAGGGTAGCATAAACTCAGAGTACTTTGCTGGGACAAATGCTTATTAACTTACTGGAACTGCAGGCACTTTTAAACACTCTGAAAATTTATCTAGAAACGTTGATGCACAAAAATCCATAGCATAGTTAATTCTGTGCTTAATTAACGTTTTCTATTTGCTAGGATGTCCAGCATCAAAAAGTGAAGCTGAAGGAGCAGAAGATGACTTACAGGTAAGTAGTTTGGCTTGATAGAAATTTCTTAATATAAAGGATGTGGAAGAAATCAGTAGCCTTAATAAACTCTAAATTATAGTGAAAAAGAATCTCTAAGACCTGTGTCTGTCAGGGCAGAAGATATTTTTACATTTGGGAATTTTTTTGTTGCTTTTTGTGTTTTTTTAATTGTTTGGTTCATTTACTTTTTTAAGAAATTGGCTCACAGACTGCAGAGATTGGCAAGTCTGAAATCCCCAGGGTGAACAGGCACATATATTGGGAATTGATTAGAGTTGATGTTGCAGAATGGAGTTAGAAGGAAATTTCTAGGCAGAATTTTTTCCTCTGTGGAGGATTTATCTTTTCTCTTAAGGCCTGCATCTGCTAGGATGAGGCTACCCACATTGTAGAGAGTTTTTTTTTCTCATTATGTATTGATTTAGGTGTTAGTCACACCTAAATAAAAATAATAGTAATCTTCACATCAACATCTAAACTTGTGCTTCATCAAACAGTCTGGCAGAAGAAACTTGCCAAGTTGACATGCATTAACCATTATAGACACCCCATTCCCCGGGGATAACTAGTCCAGGTTCGTGTATTCAAAATACACAAAAGAAATTGAGAAGTGCTAATAAGTATATAAACATTGTTTTCTACTTTTTGATAAAATAAAGATTGATGTATTTTTTTCCTTTTTTTAAAAAAAATAATTGCCAGAGGATCTGTGTACTTCTAAGAGAGAAAAAAAAAAAGAGAAGGAATCTCCCCAGTGGGTCATGATCATACTGCAGTCCCTTCTCCTTTTCTCCATCCTGTGGGATTTGGGGCACAGATGCACACACAGGTGCCCAGCATGTTTTTCAAGCTGCTGAGACCAGGATTCAGATTGTAGTCAGCCATGTGAGATCTGGCCCCCTTATCCACCAGGGTGTTGGACCAGCCTGGTACATTTTTCTAGGAAGCAGTTTGCCATTAGATATTGAAAAGCCTTAAAAATAGAAATCTTAATGTTTCTAGTGATCTAGTAATTCAATTTCCAGTGACATATCAAGGAAATAGAGATGCACAAAAATTTTACACATGGATTTATGTGTGTGTGTATATATATATATATATATATATATACACACATATATATATATCTTTGTGTATGTTTATATATATTATCTGATTTAAAAAATAAGCTATCTAAATACATAACTAATGGGAAAGGCTGAATAAAGTATATCTAAAGTTTATTGTTTACAAATTTGCTTGTAATATATTGAGCAATAAATACAAAATTTACATTGGGTCACCCTGTTACTCAAGTAAAATTTTAGCTAAATGTTTTTGTTCATTATCTTTGGATTGTGATAGTCTTATCAATATGGGTTTTTTTGAATACATACTTTTTTGTGTTTCTCAAATTTGCTGCAATGAATATTAGTGCTTTATGATAATAGTAAAAGAACCATGTGTATATATACATATATTATACCCATGTATTATGTTTAAAATTGTAGTGAGCTAAAGACTTGAAAAATACTAATGTACATATTGCTTATTTGAATACTTTTAAAGTCAGGGAATATGAATATGTTTATTTTAGGAAATTTGAAATATTTAGCAAAATTTAAAGAAAAAAACAAATGTATTACCGTCCATGATAATCTCTGTAAATATTTAAAAATATAGCCTTTGGTATTCTTTTTCTGTATACATAAATTCATAAAAATGTGTTATGATATCCTTGTATGATCTGCTTTTTCTCACTTAAATACCAGTAATATATTGCATATCTTTCATATTTTTCAAGTTTATAGTTTTTTCTATTTCAGTGAATTTTCTTTGAATGGATATCTGATCTTGTATATTTGATAGTGCTTCTATGTGTATATGAGTGTGTGTATTTAAATTTATTTTTATTTATGATAGATTGTGTGCCTACACATGAGAGTGAGCACCTGCCACAGGATCTGGTTATACCATATCTCGTTCCTCCAGTCTGCTAGTCCATAGGCTTGGGCACACATGCTTATGCTCAGTATTTCAGGCTGTTGGGGCTGGTGGTTACCATATGGGATCCAGGGCAGACTCTGAATGTGTTCTACTGATGGCAGACCCTGAATGTGTTCTACTGATGGCAGACCCTGAATGTGTTCTACTGATGATTTTGTTTAAAAGCCCAGAGTTGCAATTAGTTAGATATAAGAAATATGTAATTCAATACAAAAATCATTTTTTTAGTTAAAATTTTCCAAGGTCCCATTTTGCTCTGTATTAGTCCAAATATGGGACCAGACATGGCCGACATGTTTTTGGGCTTGCTTAGGACTTGCTTATGATAAAAGTAAATTGGGTTAAAATTCAATTTAAAAAAGAAATTTTCACATATTAACATTATGTCCCTTAATTATTCTTCCTAATTTGCTTTTACCTGATTTCTGTATATAACAGAGTACATTTTTTAAAAACTGCTAAAGGACATCATTGTCTGCAAGGCTTTCTGCATATAGAAATCAATGAATTTGGGGGACCAGCAGATGGTGTAATAGTTAACATCACTGGGCTCCCATATAGTTGACAGCGGTTCAAGTCCTGGACCCAGAGGTTTAAAATTCACGCCAGGCACCTGTACATGTGTGCCCAAGATCCTGAGAGACCAGAGGAGAAGGGATTGTGGCGTGGCCATCCCCCTTGGGGAGTAATTTCTCGCTTTCTGTCTCTGAATTTTCTAAAAATTACAGCCTGTTTTTATAATTATGTTCACTGTTAGAACCATACTATTGGATCTTTGTTGTAGAGTAACCATGCACACACATACACACACACACACACACACACGGAGGATATGAATAAAGGAAAATGTATTACAGAGACAGACAAAATAGTAAAAAGAAATGGAGGAGAAGGCTAGTAAAGATTATTATATAACGAAAACATCAAGAGTAGTTGTTATGTTGTTAACCCCTTGAATTCCTTGCTTCATAGTAAGGTATGGCCAGTACCCTCAATCCAAGTTTACACTCACACATTTCTAAAAGAGTCGTTTATATTGTCCCTTCAATACATACTAAAGGACTCAGTTTCTATTTTCCTGAGATTACCAAATGATTATTATAAACTTTAATTATTTGTTAATGATTCACTTTTTTAAAATACACAAACATGAGACTAAACTAAGCATGTCCAGGTCTCAGTAGCATTTGAGAATCTTTGAACAGAATCTATAGTTGTTTTTTTCTCTACCTAATGTCTAAGTTTTTTCAGGTATTTTCAGGTTCCTTGTTTTGTTACTTCTTACAAAGTGAAAAGAAACTTGCTAGAAGATTCATGTACAAGAAAGTCAAAACAACAAAACAACTTTTTTTTTTTGAGAGGTTTTCGCTATAGGACGCGTGCACTCGCCAGACAGACAGAGAGAAATCACCCCCCAGGGGGGATGGCCACGCTGCAATCCTTTCTCCTCCATTCTCCTCTCGGGATCTTGGGCACACACGCACACACGCCTGGCATGAGTTTTAAGCCACCGGGTCTGAGATGCGAACCGCAGCCGACTACGTGGGAGTCCAGCGACATAGCCATTACGCTAACTGCTGGTCCCTCCAACAACAAAACAACTTTAAAGCTAAAGCTATCTGATACTAATGACTTGTACGTTCTAGTTTGTAACTCTGAGAAACAATATCAAATAAGCATTACTTATAAGATTGGTACGCATCACTGTAGCTTTTATTTCTCTGAGATAACAAGCTGTAAAATCAGTGCTTAGTCTCCATGTTTAAGTATAAAATTTCTTTCAACAACCCTAGTTGTTGTTGTTGTTTTAGAGATTTTTTTTGCTGTAGGGCACATGCACTCGCCAGAGAGACAGAAAGGGATTGGCCACACATCAATCCCTTCTCCTCCATTCTCCTCTCAGGATCTTGGGCACACACTCATATGTACCCAGCATGAGTTTTAAGCCGTGCCCGGTCCAGGAACCACGGTCGACTACATGGGAGTCTAGCAATGTAACCATTATATCATCTGCTGGTCCCTCGACAACCTTAGATTTCTGTAGTGCTTTCTCTACATCTCTTTAGTTACCTACTGGGTGTCATACCTTGGACAGATGGTCAAAGGGAAGCATCATAAGGGGGTGGATACAGTCAACTTTGCTTCTTGTTTAGTCTAGACACTGATTCATAATCAAGATAGAATTCTTGAAATTAGTGACAGCCTTGACCTGTCTTTGTTCTGAAGTTGTACTCATGTAAGTAAATCCATTTCTTCACCATTAACTAAGTAGAGCTTTCAGAAAGAATCAAGCATAGTCTTAGGAAGCATCATGGACTGAAACTGGGGGGGTCCTGGCTCTCGGGCTCCAATGTGATCCTAGGCACAGGTTCTTTTCTTCCTAGATACCAGGAAGTCATAAATTGCTTTCTGTGTGTTGGGATCTTTCAAATTTGTCTTTCCCATTTTGAAATATACAATAAGTTCATGTATTTTGAGATATACAATAAAATTAATGTCAACTTTCGTCACCCTACTAACTGCCTGCTAATATGTGGTTGATTTTTTTTTAAGATTACACATGTGAGTGAAAACATACACAGTATTTGTCTTCATACTTCTGGCTTATTTCACTTAACATAATATCCTCTAGGTTCATATATTTTGCCACAAATGACAGGAATTCATTCTTTTTTATAGCTGAATAATATTTTATTTTATATGAAATATTTATATTCATATTAAAAATTATATTTACCACATTTTCTTCATTCATCCATTGATGGACTAAGATTAATTCCATTACTTGGCTTTTGTGACTAGTGCTATAAAAAGGGAGTGCTGCTATCTCTGAAATATTGATTTCCTTTTCTTTGGGTATATAACCAGTAGTGGGATTACTGAAGCATGTGGTGGTCTTAACTAAAAAAGTATGTGGTTTCCAAGGGTGGATCATAAAACAGTACATTGCAACTTACATCTCTTTTTCTGTCATGGATCACTAGTTCTGTGGGATGCCCAGGTGCCATGTTATGAGGACATTCAAGCAACCTGTTGTGAATGTCCATATGGTGAAGAATTGAAGCCTTCAGACCATAAGTTCTCTTCAAATCAGGCCATTCACCTTCATGCCTTCTGAAGATTGCAGCCATGGCTGATTTCTTAACTATAAACTCATAAGGGATGTTGAACCAGAAACACCTAGTTAATCTCTTCTAGAACTTCTGACCCACATAAAATATGAAATAATAATTGCTATTTTAAGTCATGAGATTTGGGAATAATTTGTTACAAATACAGATTTTACTACCCAGAAATGGAGGTGCTACTGCAACAAATACTTGAAAATGTAGGAGCAGCTTTGGAGTTGGACCATAAATGGAAACTGGAAGTCACTGAGGAATGTTGGTGAAGTTTCAAAAAGACTTAATAGAAGATTAAGGCCTTTGGTATACTGCCAGCGAGATCTTAAATGGAAATGAAGAAAAGCATATTGGCAAATAGAAGAAAGAGAATCCTTGTTATGTAGAGGCAAAATGTTTAGCAACAGTGTCACCTGTAATAACGTAGGAAACAGAAAATGTCCCTAATGAACTGAATGAACAGCTAAGGAGATTTTCAAGCAAAACATTAAAGCTGTTGCCTGATTACTTCTTACTTCTTATGGTAAAATGGAGGAGGAGAAATATAAGCTAAGGAAAAGTCTCTAAAGTAAAAGGAGCTAGAACTGTCTGGCTTTGAAATTTTATTAGTTTAATAGTCAAACTATGCTAAAATGAAAAAATGACTTCCAACCAATGATCATATCCAACACCCTCTCCAAAAAGCATTGTCCAAGGATATAGCCAAGGGTGTGACTGTAAATTCCTTTTTTAAGACCTCAGAAAGATTTAAGGTAGTGCCTCAGAGAACCTTTTGTTCAAAGTAATAGGAATAATAAGCAGCTTAAGAGTGTGTCCCTTAGCAGAAGTGAAAGGTAGAGAGAATTTCTGTCAGATTTGTGAGTATGCCTTTTATCTAACAGAGTGACCCCAGTAAGATTCACAAGAGACACACAGAGTTTTGTGAAGAATTTTATTGGCAGAAATACCACCAACTTGGACTGAAGTGAGGCCCTTTGGGTCCCTAAAGTTCCACTTGCAGGAAGCGGGTTGAAAAACATTATGTAGATGCATTATATAGAGAAGTATTCCTAGGTTCTAGGTTCTACTCAAGAAATTCCCAGAGTTCACACCTTGATTTATCTTCTGCCCTGCTGTATTTGGGTGGGGGCTAATTTATCTATTCAGTTTACAAGTCTTCATACTGGAGAAGAACGCTATTCAAGAAGCTGTACCTAAAGGGCTTCACGTCTAAGAAGTTTCATCTGTACATGGGGCCTGTTTGGAAGCCAACATCTAAATTGAAATTGTTGTTGTAAAGGGATGGCACTTTGGGGAAGTCTTAGGAGGGGATAAGTGTATTTCAAATATGAGAAAAATGTCAATAATTTGTATCCAAAGAGCAGAGATCTGTGGTGTCATTAAAATATATCCACAAGTCCTTTTCTATTCTTCTCTTCACTGGAGTCTAATTTCCTTCTCCTTAAGTGTGGGCTGTATTACTTCAAACAAATAGAATGTGATAGAAATGGTGAAGTGTTATTGCTGAGGTTAGGTCATGAGAAAATTTGTGGCTTCCATTTTACTCTCTTTCTTGGATCACTCGGGGAGGAGCCATCTGCTGTGTGTGAGGACTTTGAGCAGCTACACAAAGAGATCCTGTGGTAAGGAACTGAGGCCTTCTGCCAACAGCCAGTTGGGGATGTAGGACCTTAACAGCCATGTGGGGTGAACCTCTTGAAGGCAAGTCCCCCAGCCCTAACCAGGCCTTCAAATAACTGCTGCCACTGCTCACGCCTTCCCTACCACCTCATGAGGAACTGTGAACCAGAACTATGTGACAAAGTGGCTCCCAAGTTTCTTATTCTCCGAAATTATGAGATAATAAATGTTGTTTGAAACTACTAAGTTTTATGGCAATTTTTTATGCAGCAATAGATAAATAATTCATGAGCAGAAAGCGAAGTTTAAACTGTTTCTTAAATACGGCTAACAAGATTCAATGTCCTGGGGAACCAGCAGATAGAGTAATGGTTACATTGCTGAACTCCTGCGTAGTCAACCACTGTTCATGTCCCAGACTCAGCTGCTTAAAACTCATGCCAAACATGTGTGCATGCATGCCCCAAGAATAGTGGAAAAGGGTTTGCGGCATGGTTATCTCCCCTGGGGGTGATTTCTCACTTTTCCATTTCTCTGTCTCTTCAGTGAGGGCACTTGCCCTATAACAAAAATCTCTCAAAGTAAAAAAAGAGTCAGTGTCCAGGGACTAGCAGATGGCATAGCAATTAAGTCACTGGATTCCCACATGGCTGACCGTGCTTCAAGTTCCAGACTCAGTGGCTTGAAACTCATGCCAGGCTCATGTGTGTGCATGTCCAAGATTCCATGAAGAGAATGGAGAGAAGGGATTGTGCCTGGCCATCCCTCCCGGGGGGTGGATGCTTTCTCACTTTTCCTCTCACTGTCTTTGTCTCTCTCCAGCAAGTACATGCGCCCTAAGACAAAACATTCTTAAAAATAATAAATAAAAAGAGTTAGCTGCTAGACTTAAGAGAGCAAAATAATGTCTTAAATTTACTTTATTGCCATTTATTTCATGATGTGGCAAGTTTTAGATAGTTTGTATTATTTTAGAGGTTATGATATACTCTATCCAATAAAATAGGAATAATAAAATATATCATTAAGTTTCATGAAAATAACATTTTGAAATTATTTTGAATATAGTTTGATTTAAGGTAGTTGTTATATCAGGTTAACTGTATTGGTCATCATTTGCAAAGGTAATTATAGTTTGAAAGAATAACCCATTATATCACTATCTTTTGAACCCCAAATAAGTACTGATTATGTTATATTGAGATTATAAAAATCCTGGCAGCATTAAATGTCCCAGTGGAAATCTGTATTTTGAATATTCATTAATTCATTCAACAAATATTTGTGTATTTGTCCTATGCCAATAATCGTGTTACACATTTGATTATTTGTCCATACACAACTTTCTGCTTTCGACAATCCAGTTTCTTCCTCAGTTACCATAAAAGTCAACAAAATGAAGTTGACCTATTTCATATCTGCCTTTGAAGACTTTCCTAAAAGATCATCACTTAGATTAAAAATCTTTTCTTGTCCATCTTTTTTTTGAGAGAGAAGTTTTTGCTGTAGGGCACGTGCGCTTATTGGAGAGACAGAGAAAGTAAGAAATTAGCCCCCTGCAGGCGGTGGCCACACCACAAACCCTTCTCCTCCTTTCTCCTCTTGGGATTTTGGACATGCACCTACACGCACCCAGCATGAGTTTTAAGCCACCAGGTCCTGAACTCAAATTGCTGACCATTACATCATCTGCTGGTCACATGTATAGTTGGTACTCAAAGTTTTTAGAAGAAAAATCTTAAAAATTAAGATTTTTTTTCAAACCCTAATCAGTTAATATGTGAATTTTCTTTTCATCTAGTTTCCTTTTAAGTCAGGAATTAAGGTTTTACAGAAATTGATGTTCATTTGTTTCCTAATACTAGTTTGTGTTTAAGATCATTTTTAGTGTTTTTCTAACCAGAGTTGTCTTATAGCCCTCATTGTTCAGATATGCTGTATTTATAAAAATATCCATATAACTCTTCACAATAGGCTTGAGGTTATAAGAGGAAAAGATCTCAGATATCATGCTTTGAGCAGAAGAAAGATGAGACCTGAGTGATCTAAACTTAAAAATTGTCCTGTTTTTTTTTTTTACCATTAAGAGCTACTGGACCAGCTTAATCTTTGTTAGAAATAGATGGTGTTTCTGAACCAAAATGATTAAAAGGACTGTGATTTTTACATTTATTGTCTAAAGTAATTTGCTTTAGACTGGAGAAATAGGAATTATTCATGTACTGATTTTCAGAGGTGGTAATAAGACTATATATCTGAAATCTAAACTAATGAATAGGCTTTAATTTGCTAATAAAAAGTTTTAATTTTTTTAACCTTAGACAAATGCCTCTTTGTATAGAATATTTGAATATTTAGAAACGTATGAAGAAATCAGGAATCATTTATCTTTATCCAAAGATAATTGTTATTAATATTTGGAGTGCTTATATGCTTAGGTTTTTCTTTCTTTTTGTATACTATATCCAAATTCATACTTTTAAAAGCATCATGGATCATACTTTTAAAAGAATATTTATTAATTTCTTTCATGGATGCTCATCCAAAGCCCTCCCATGCAGCTTCAGCATTATGCAGCAACACTCTCTTCCTCTTGCCACTGCAACTGGGCCAGGATCATCCTTTTAAATTGCAGTGTAAAATCTCTTTTGAATGTGTTTTTTGTTGTTTTTTGTTTTGTTTTGTTTTTTGTTTATTTTATTTTATTTTTTTTTTTGCTATAGGGCACGTGCGCTTGCCAGACAGACAGAGAGAGACAGAGAGACAGAAAGCGAGAAATCCCCCCCTGGCCACACCACAATCCCTTCTCCATTCTCTCGGGATCTTGGGCACGCACGCACACACGCCAGGCATGAGTCTGGTACTCGAACCGCAGTCGACTACATAGGAGTCCAGCGACATAGCCATTACGCCAACTGCTGGTCCCTTGAATGTGTTTTTGATAAGATTTTTGTTTCTGGTGGTGATGGTGATGGTCTTCATTGGAATTAAGTATAAATCATGAAATTTGTACCTATGTAGGTTTGTAGGTTCGAGACTTCAAAGTCTTTGATCTGAGCCCTGATCTTGTACAGTTGCACTGCAGTGTATTTAACCATTCACATAGTAAACATTTCCTTTGTTTGCTTTAGCATAATAATAATAATAATAATAATTATTATTATTATTATTTAATTTGACCAGAGAGAGAGAAGGAAAGTGAGAAAGTAAGCCACCAGGTCCAGAACTCAAACCATAGTCAGCCATGGGAATCCAGAGCCTTAACCACCACACAATGTGCCAGTCCTGCTATAGCATTTTATGGGAATTGTTTCCATCTTTGTTACCTCAGAATAAAATCCTAGAAATAGGTTTACCAGTTAGAGGATTGTTCAGTTAACAGGGATTATGTACCTGTTGCTTCTTACCTCAAAAATATTGGGTCATCAGAAAAGTCACCCAATATATATATCTACAGACAATAAATAATCTCTGCTACCCTAATGCCACATAGAAGCCCAACTCACTTTTAGTTCAAAGGTAATTTAGTTCTTCTGTTGAATAAGCCTGAGTAGAAGACTTGTTTTCCTTTACTGTTGTTTCCAGACTCTGGGTCTTGATACATTTCTCATATTTCTTTCGTGGTATTTCATCACAGATTACTGCATGTCTGAGCTGCTTAAAGAAAATTCTTTGTGCTATTAATGTTTCTAGACAAAGCACATAGACAATTGTAATTTAAAAAAAAAAAAAAGACCTGGTTAATTCTAGCCTTTACAAAAGTAACAAAAAAAAAAATCTAATGAACAGAATAGAAGACACTTGTGGCCAAATTTAAAATGAATTGGTACTAAACATACTACTCAAAAATGTTAATAATGTGGGACCAGCTGATGGCCTAATGATTATGTCATGGACTCCCACATAGTTGGCCATGGTTTGAGTCCCAGACTGGGTGGCTTAAAACTCACACAAGGTGCTTATGCATACGTGTCCAAAATCCTAATACGACAATGGAGGAGAAGGGGTTGTGGTGTGGCTATCCACACCCCCCTACGGGGGTGTGATTTCTCACTTTCTGTCTCTCTGTCTCTCTCTCTCAGGCAAGCACACACATCCTATAGCAAAAATCTAGCTCCAAAAAAATGTTAATAATGATTTTATTGGGTTTGGGATTATAGATCATTTTTTCTCCTTTTTGTGCTTTCAAAGTTGATGTAATTTGAGCATATAATGTTAAATATCAAAAAGATAAGCACTTTGGACATTTTTAGACATATGTAATGTTAAAATGTAAGAATTCCTTACCAAAGAAAATTTTAAACATTTTTATTAATAAGTCAACAGTATAATTATTTTTAAAAACTTCTCTTGTTGGAATGACCCAACCACACATTTTTCAAACCTGTGGTTTGTCATACACAATTGTAAGAATGAAGTTCTTCGGCATAATATAGACTGTGATACCACTTTTTTTTATTTATTTATTGGCAGTTGTATGTTTTAAAATTGACAAGACAACACTGAATTCTTTCAGAATTAATACTGGAAAAAGGGACAAAGGGAGGAAGAAGCAGTCTGTTTTTATTTTTTCTATAGTTGTTATCTAACTTTGTATTCTGATCAAAAGCTATAGCTGGAATTATTTTATTGCATTACTTTGTGTCCTTTTACCTGTACACACAAAATTGCTGTAGTAGTCTTTGAAAAGGAAAAGGCTAGCTAGCCACATCAGCAGCACAACACTCCAAGGTGCTGAAGCCAGATGGGAAGGTCCCGAGTTCATACCCCTGGATGCACACCCATGATGCTGGCTGGTTAGGGTCAGAGGATAGGATCATGGTGTGAGGACCCTGTTGGGGATGCCTCTGTGTGTGTGTGTGTGTGTGTGTGTGTGTGTGTGTGTGTGTGTGTTTCTCTCTTGTGGAAGAAAGAAACAATCTAAAAAAAAGAAAAAGAAAAAAGCTAAGCAATCTCTTAGTGTTCATAGGAAAGTAACTGCACTTACAGTTGAGAGTAAAACAGATTTCTGTTTTCCATTGTGCATTAAATATTGGTATGGGAGGGACCAGCAGGTGGCATGTTGGTTAAGGGCACTGGACTCCCACATGGCCAAATGCTGTTCAAGTTCTGGACCTGGCGGCTTGCTTTCTCACTTTCTCTCTCTCTCTGCCTCCGTCTCTTTCACTCTGTTCCTATCTGGTCAAATTAAAAAATAAAGTTAAATAAAATAATTCTTTTTAAAAATATTGATGTGGGTTACTTTATAGGTAATATAGATGAGCCTACCATAGTATAACTACTAGAAGCATTGATTATAAGTATATATAATGGCTGTACACAGTTTTTAAAGCTATGGACCTTGCTAATGTATGTACATATAGTCTTTGGCATATCATATTTTATATTTCATGCTCTTGTGAACGATTTTTGGCATTTTCTACCACCTAACACTATGTTAAGTACATTCTTCTATAGCAATTGTTGCTTTTCAGAAATTATAATCCAGTTTAAAGGAAAAAAAACAAATTTTACTAAGGCCGAATACTTTTTATTCAGTTGTATCCAAAATAAGAAAGTATTTTCATTATTATTAATTTTAATTGTAGAACTAGTACAGATAATCTTTTTGGAAAATAATATAATATTTTACTTATTAGATTATTAAAGATTGGTAAGCAATAAGGCCTAGAGCGGGAAGAACTGTAAAGAAATGTTCCCTCTGTCATTATTAAAGAATTTTTAATGGATATCCTTGCTAGAGGGTAGCTTTGTAATATAATTAATATCTGCATATGCTTTTTCAGCAGTTCCATTTATGGGAATTAATCCTAAGGAAATAATAAAAACAAGTATACTGAGGGTTTATGTATAGGAGGTATATTGTAATATATGTAGCAAAAAAATTGGAAATGATCTATGTGGATAGGCTGACTATAAATATGTATGGAATCAAACTATCCTACCCAAAGAAAAATTAATCTTGATGTAGACTTAAATGTTAATCTAAGGGGATACAGCTCCTTAGAATCAGGTAAAACCTTATTTAGAGAGTAAAATTTTGCTAGCCCATAGCTGACCTAAAAGCAGCCACCAATTAAGAAAGCATTCAGGCTCAACAGTGAAGCAACCATAATAATCCCACAATTCACAACTAACTCCTAAACCTCAACTGGACCAATCTACACACATGTAGATGAGATACTGCTAGCATGAGTAACAAGAAATAATTCTCCCAGCACAAGACTATATCAGATCAGATGTCCACTGATAGTTAACAGTTTAATAAAATCTAAACTCAACTCAAGACATTTATTTCATCAATTGTTGATCCAACACCACAGTGTACAAAACTTAAGGGAAAGATTAAAAAGAGTAAAAGGAACTTGGCAAACACAAACCCTGCCTTGTTTACCATATATAATGGGGATGAGCATATATGCATTCATGTATACACGTGGAATTCTAGATATATGTAAGATATTCATGAGGGGTGGGATTATGGGAAGAGTACTTTTTTTTTAAGAATATATGTGTTCAAAAGTTGTTATTTAAAGAACTCTTCTGCATCTTTTTTCTTTTTTCAAAAAAAATTTCAGTTAGCCAGAGGGCATGTGTGCTTGCCAGAGAAAGACAGAAAAAGAGGAGGAAAGCAACTTGCTGTAGGGTATGGTCACACCATAATCCCTTGTCCATTTTTCCATCTCATCCAGATTTGGGGTGCATACATGGATCTGGTGTATATTTCTAGCCACTGAGGCTGGGATTCAAACTCTACAGTCAGCCATGTGGGCCATGTGGGATCCTGCTTCCTTAACCTCCGGACCCTAGGACTGGCCCATTTGTTTTATACCACCTTTTAATACTTTTTCTTTTTCTCTTTTTTTTGGAGCGGTTTTTGCTATAGGGTGCATGCGCTCACCAGAAAGACAGAGACAGACAGAGAGTATATTTGCAAATTACAGATTACTTACAAGATACTTACTGTGTATTCTTACTGTGTGCCCTTGATTAGTTAAGTTCTGAGCACTAAGGATAAAACATAGTCAGAGAGCCCTCCTCCCTGACTGTCTGGATTCATCCTGAGTGCTATAAAAAATACCATAGACGTAGTCATTTTTTTTTTTTTTGAGAGGTTTTTGCTATAGGGCAAGTGTGCGCACCAGAGAGAGAGACAGAAAAACAGAAAGCAAGAAATCACCCCCCAGGGGGGATGGTCATGCTGCAATCCCTTCTCCTCCATTCACATCTCAGGGCTTTTGGGCACGCACGCACATGCGCCCGGTGTGAGTTTTAAGCCACCGGGTCCAGGACGCAAACTGCGGTCGACTACATGGGAGTCCAGTGACATAGCCATTACACTAACCGCTGGTCCCTAGACATGGTAACTTCCAAACAACAGAAATTTATTTCTCAGTGGGGCCAGCAGCAGGTGGTATGGTGGTTAAGGGCACTGGACTCCTACATGGCTGACTGCTGTTCCAGTCCCGGACCTGAATGGCTTGCTTTCTCATTCATTCATTCATATTCCCTCTCTCTCTCTCTGTGTTTGTGTGTGTGTGTGTGTGTGTGTGTGTGTGTGTGTGTGTGTCCCTCTCCAGTCAAATTAAAATAAAGTAATGAAGTTAAATAAAATAATTCTTAAAAAAAAAAAAGAAATTTTTTTTCTCATAAATCAGCAGATTGAATGTCTGGTGAGGTCCCATTTTCAGGTTAATATATGGCACCTTCTGGCTGTGTTCTCCCATGGTGGAATAGACAAGTCAGCTCTTAGGGCCTCTCTTATAAGAGTACTAATCACTTGAGGGCTCTGCTCTCATAACTCAATTCTTTTGGATGGCCCCACTTCCTGACACCGTCGAATTGGTGAATAAGTTCAACATAATTTTAGAGGGAACACAAACATTCACACTGTTACACTGGCTTATGGATATGGGGTGATAGATACATTTTTTTTCCAGGAAAATTCAGAGGGAATAATTAACTTGGAAGCAGATCAGCAAAGCCTTTTTGAGGAATTCATGACCAAAGTTAAAATATATAAAGCAGTTCTATTAGTGGAAAATTTTAAGATAGCCACTATGGCAGAGGGAGTGACAGGTACAAAAAAATCAGAAGTAGTAATGTCAGATGGTAATAGAAGCACACTCATCAATAATTTTGAAACAAAATGAGAAGATGAAACAATGATTTGTGGCAAGAAAAGATATTAACCTTTTTTAAAGTAAGAGACCTAAGCACTTATTTATTCTTTTGTTCTCAGATTTTTTTTGTTCACCGAAGAGAAGCCACTGCAAATTTTTTTTTAAGATTGATCTATTTTTATAGAAAGTAAATAGCATACAGCACATAAGTGAATGTTGTGATAACATCTAGTCTTAATAAGAATATGGAGCACTGTTTGTGAGTGTGTATTTGTTAAACCACCTTGAAATGTTTTAGTATCCTGTAAAGAACATACGTAAATCTTTTAAATTTTTTAAAAATTGTTTTGAAGAGGATTTTTCTATAGGGTGCATGTGCATGTGCTCACCAGAAAGACAGAGACAGAGAGACAGAAAGCGAAAAGGAATGGCCACACCGCAATCCCTACTCCTCCATTCTCCTCTCGGGATCTTGGGCACGCACACACACGCACCCAACATGAATTTAAACCACTGGGTCTGGGACTCGAACCACAGTCGACTACATGGGAGTCCAGTGACATAGCCATTGCACCAACTACTGGACCCGGACATATGTAAATCTTGTAAACCAATATTTCCATTTCTAGATATGTACCAGCCAGAGAGACGCTCGGGCATGTATCCCATGAGGCCTGTACAAGATTGGTCTGGGCAACATCTTTTGAAATAGCAAAACATTAGAACCACCCAAACGTCCATACACCGAAAATGGATGGATAAATTGAAGTGTCTTCATCCTGGCTCTGCACTTAGTAACTGTATCATTTTAGGCAAATCAACCTCTTTGAATTTGTTTCTTCATATGGAGTAGGGAAGAAATACCGTCTACCTCAAAGAGATGCTGTGAGGATTGAGTTAATGTAAGTGAAGGGACTGAGACAATGTCTGATACATAGAAAATGCTTGATAAGGGACCAGCAGTTGGCGTAATGGCTATGTTGCTGAACTCCCGTGTAGTCAACCACAGTTTGAATCCTGGACCTGGTGGCTTAAACTCATGTCGGGCACATGTGCGTGTGTGCCCAAGATTCAAAGAGGAGAATGGAGGAGAAGGGATTGTGACGTGGCCATCCCCCCTGGGAGGTGCTTCCTTGCCTTGGCCCTCTGTCTCTCTGGCAAGCGCACACACCCCATAGCAAAAATCTCTTAAAAAAGAAAAAAAGAAAATGTTCAATAAGCGTTAACATTGCTACAAAGAGGCCAAAATAACTGAACTATCTACTCACAACATGATCTGCATCATACATAAACATTACTCTCCAAAAAAATCGAGTAAAAAAAAAGCAAGTCTCAGAATGTCCCACATGGTTTATCAGTCAAATAAAGTACAAAAGCGTATATTGGGTCATCAGAAAAATGGTGACATATTTTTCCATGCAAAAATCTGTCATGACTTTTCCAACAACCAGGTATAACTAAATATTATTTAGGGAAAATACTTGTGTGGTAGAACTATAAGGAAGAGTGAGAAATTTTAAAATAAGATTTCAAAATGGAATTTACTTGCTGAAGATCCAGGTATTTTAGAGGTGAGGCATATTAATATGGAAAAATTCAGAATTGTTAGTCATATTGGTTATAGTCACTTGCTTAAGTTGAATGGCAAGTATACAAAAACTCGTTTTATTATTCATACTGTGATGGATGTAGTTCTTTATAAAATATTTCCTTAGGGAAAAAAAATACATGTGAGTCCCTGGTCCAGTCCAACTCTCCTTATTAATGGTTTGATGTTTATTCTTTCTGGTTTTGTTTTTGCTTTTGTTAGTTTATTTGTTTGGGTTGATTTTTGTGTGTGTGTTTTGTTTTGTTTTGTTTTTGTGTTTACACAGGGCATTGTGCTTGCCAGAGAGAGAAAGAAAGGGAGGATTAAAATGAGAAAGCACACCAAAGGGAATGCCTAGCCCCACCATCCCTTCTCTCTCCTAGGGATTTGGAGCATGGCATGCATGCACATGTGTCCAGCATGTTTTTCAAGCTGTTGGGTTTGGTACTTGACATGCTGTGGGCCAGGTAGGATACAGCGCCTTTACCACCACACTGACTGGGTCCTTCTACTATTTTGAAAATATGAATCTATCCATTCTCCTATCAGATAGATGGAGTCATGGCATACTTGGACTGTTTTGTCCCTAGCTTTTTTATGTAGTAGTGTCTTGTGAGTACTGCATAGGGATCTTTTTAATGATTGCATAGACTTTGTTACATATATCTCTATGTCATTTTTTTAAACAATCCTTTACAGAAAGAGCCATAAGATATTTTCCTTCTGGATTTTGTTTGTTTGTTTTTTTGTGGTTGTGAAAAATACTCCTACTGTGATTGTATACATATCTGTCAGTTTCTCAAAGTATTGGGTCAGTGGAAAAGTTTTGATGTATTTTTCTATGCAAAAATGTATCATGACTTTTCCAACAACCCAATAGAATTGCTGGATTGAATGTTACAATTTTTTTCCAGTGGCATTGCTGAATAACATTTTCACTGGCAATGTAGAAAGTGTTCCTATTTCTAAGTACTCAGGCCTACATTGAGTATTATCATCTGTGTTTTACATCTTTCTTAATTAGTATAAAATAAAGCGTTATATTTTCATATGTCTTTAATGAATGAATTTCAACATATTCGGCACATTTCTTTTTCTTACAAAGTAAAATTAGACTTTATCTTGTGAGTCAGTGTGTTCAGGGGCGTGAGGGCCCATTCCTATAGGCTGTGTAAATTGTTTCTTATGAAAGAATTCCTTACTACTGATTCTCTTTCCTTTCCATTTCAATATGTACCCACTCTCCCAACAGCTTTGGAAATTGGAAATCTTAGAAGGATTTTGAATAGAAAAACCAACAGATTTGCAAAAGAGTAATGGGACAGAGGCTGGGGGAAAAGAAGAGTTAGAAACTTAATGAAATAAGACAGACCCAAAAAGATAAGGCTTACATTAAGACAGTGAATAGTGCATAAGAAGAAGAAATGGGTTGAAAGCTACTCAGATTAGCTTGTTTTAAAAAATGACCTTATTGACAGAAATATTCTGCATGAATTCAGAGGGTTTTGGGCAAGGGTATATAGGATGTCTTAGTTCATTATTTCAGATGAAGAGGGAAAATTTTATTTAAGTTAAAAAAAAAGGTGACTGCTCCATTAATAGAGTATATTTGTGTTGTGTTTTGAAATACTAGGATTTTTCATCAAAATGAAGGAAGAAAGTATGTAACTCAGATTTTAAAAGACATAAACCAGTAAGCAAATTATAAAAATTGAAGAACTACTCATTCATCAGGTTCAGCATTAACATCCATTTACTATTTTTTTTTATCTTTTTATGATTGTAATACTGTAAAATTTTATATATGACCTTTTAACACCACAGATATTTCCCACATAGAAAATGTTTATAAGCCTCATTTCACATGACGACCTGATATTCCATATAGTGGTAATGCCGTAATTTCCTTACCCTATTATAACACATTTAAGTTTTATCTTCATTTTTACTATTAAAAATAATTCTGACAAAAATATATTATTCCTCAAGTTTTTTTCCATTTTAGTAATATTTTTGTTGCTAGATTCAAGAAGTGGTCAAATGTGTGAATGTTTTTAAAAACTTTTGAAACATTTTACCAAAATCACTTTTTAGAAATGGTTGTACCAGATTTTATTCCTTTATGTGTAGAATTAGCAGTGGAGAGAATGCCTCGTCTCCTTACCGCCAAATGTTTGTTTTAATCGTCAATTTAATATCCATCTAAGTTTTTAACTTTCTGAAAGAGGTATAATTAAATAGTAGGAAAATACTTTTTTCTAATATAAGACCAAACTTAAATGCTAATTTGATTCTCACAGTTTATAAATAACATTAGCTTTATTGTAGATTATATACTCTGCAATTTAAAATACTGGTTTTTTTTATGTCAGACACCTGAACAATGCTATAATTATTTTATTAGCTGAGATCACTTAGGCATGTAGTTGTAAATTCACTGTGTGATGTTAACTATTTCTAGTTAATAGGTTAATTCCAGCTATTTGTAAAACAAATTTTTAAATCAGTCTGCTTTTCAAAAGAAAATTTTTTAAAGAATTCTTTAGTTTATTTATTATCGTTTTTTTATTTGCTCACCAGACAGAGAAAAAGAGAGAGAGTGAGAAAGCAAGCTGCCAGGTCCAGGATTCAAACCACAGTCAGCCATGTGGGATGGGAGTCCAGTAGCTTAACCACCATGCCTCCTGCTGGCCCCAGTTTTTTATTTATTAATGAACAGCAAACATTTTGGATATTTCCTTTAAAAAATAAATAAGGGGCCAGCAGGTAGCATGGTGGTTAAGATACTGTACTTCCACATGACTGACCCCTGTTGAAGTCCAAGACTTGGCTTAAAAATCACGGTGGGTACATGTGTGTACATGCCCAAAGTCCCCAGAGAATGTAGGAGAAGGTATCATGGAGTAATTCCTTATTTTCCCTCTCTTTGGCTAGCACATATGCCCTATGGCAAAAATTAAAAATAAGTGAATTTACTTCAATTTTTAATCAAAGGAAGATGTGTTATCATTTAATTTACAGAATATTAGTAGAATAACCCAAGTTAGTATAGCAAAACACTGGGTTATTTAACCAGTTTGTGTTTGTTTATATACCGATTTTTAAGTTTGCCTTGTTTTAATTAATTTTTATATATATATACATATATGTGTTTGTGTGTGTGTGTGTGTGTGTATGTATATATATATGTATATGTATATACATATAATTTGTTTTCTTTTTTGGTTTGTTTTAATTTTGCTAGAGGGAGAGAGGGCAAAAGAAAGCACCACCCATGGAGGATGGTTATGCCGAAATCCCTTCTCTTCTATTTCTCCTTTCAGGATTTTAGGCACACATGCACACACATACACACATTTGGTGTGCTTCTCAAGCCAATGAATGGGTCCAGGATTTGAACCACTCAGTTATGTGGAATCTAGCTGCCTTAACCACCATACCACCGGCTGGCGCTTAATTTATAATTCTTAGTTTATAATTAGTTTAAATTCTTAATTTATAATTCTTCTCAGATTATAATTAAGTAAAGACAACCTAATAAAAAATTGTAACTATTAAAAGTATAATTACTTTTAGAATTACTACTGATACTACTACTACAATTTATGCTTATTTATTTTTTTAATCTCTCTACTATTCAAATATTCCAAAATTTACATTTCCCAATTTTGATTATGAAAGAATTTTTGCTTGATACCACTGTTTAATCAGTTCATTTTCAACTATTTGGCATTAACTATTTTAGCCACTATTATAAAGATTAGGTAAAAATAGTAATTAACTGGTTTTTGCATTTAATTTTAAGTGATAGATTCTCAGATATAATTTGTAAAGTTTAATCACCTACTCTCTGATACAATAACAGCTTTTAGTTTTCAGAGCATTTTCACTTTTAGTATTGTTAGTTATATATTATTATTTTTTTTTTTTAGGTTTTTGCCATAGAGTATGCGTACTCTCCTGAGAGAAACAGAGAGAGTATAAAAGGGAAAGTAAGAAATCACCCCCCCACCCCCGCCCAGGGGATGGCCACACCTCATTCCCTTCTCTTCTGTTCTCCTCCTGGGATTTTGATCATGCAAAATCCCATCTGGCATGAATTTCAAGCTGCCAGGTCCAGAACTCATACTGCAGTCAGCATGTGGGAGTCCAGCACCTTAATCACCACACCACCTGCTGGCCCCTTTCACTTACACTATTAGCTCACTAGATCCTTTTTGAAAATCCAGTGCCATAAAACAGTACAAGTTCTATAATTTATTATTAAGAAAACTGAGTGCCAAAGAAATTAGATGGCACAAGGTTACTTTGTCCCAGAGTAAGAACTAAAACTTGAATTTATAAATTTAAAAATCTTGGTTTATTTATATACGAATAACAGGCAGACTGAGATAGAACTGAAAAAAGTTATTCCATTTACTTACTATAGCCACCAAAAGTATTCGATATTTAGGAATAAATCTAACCAAAGAAGTTAAAGACCTCCACAAGGAAAACTATGAGAAGCTAAAAAAAGAAATTGAAAATGACACAAAAAAATGGAAGGACATCCAGTGCTCATGGATTGGAAGAATTAATATAATCAAAATGGCAATTCTACCCAAATTAATCTACATATTTAATGCAATGACAATCAAAGTACCAGATACATTCTTCACAGACCTAGAAAAGACAATCATAAAATTTGTCTGGAATCATAAAAGACCCCGTATTGCCAAAACAATTC
>NW_006159520.1:4665991-4666225 GCF_000334495.1 Tupaia belangeri chinensis
AGTATGGTACTGGCACAGAAACAGACAGGTGGACCAATGGAACAGAATAGAGTCCCCAGAAATAAATGCCCAAACATACAGTCAACTGATCTTTGACAATGGGTACCAGTCAATCCAGTGGGAAAAGGAAAGCCTCTTCAGCAAGTGGTACTGGAAAAACTGGATTTCCACTTGCAGAAAGATGAATCTGAACCTCTACCTCTCACCTTTGACAAAAATCAAATCAAGGTGGAC
>NW_006159520.1:4667005-4685615 GCF_000334495.1 Tupaia belangeri chinensis
AGAACATTGACGGGATGGGGAAGTGTGGTGTTATAGGTTGAAGATATTTTGATCAACGGGACTGGGGAGAAATGTTCACATATTGAAATGCTCACATTGTAAGCCAAACAATGCGATTGAATGTATATACAAAAATAAATAAATTTAAAAAGAATCTTGGTTTATTTTATGAATTATATTGACTGTTTTTAGTAGCACCAACAAAAGAAGAGGTTTTTTTAAATTATTTTATTTAACTTTATTTATTATTATCATCATTATTATTTTCGAGTTTGATCAGAGAGAGAGAGAAGTGAGAAAGCAAGGCACCAGGTCTGAGACTTGAACCATGGTCGGCCATGTGGGAGTCCAGCACCTTTAACCACCATGCCACTTGCCGGCCCCACAAGAGTTTTATTAGTCTTTTTATTTAAAAAGAAAAGCTTAAGAAGGTTTAAACCCTTGAAATTGCTAACCTTAGGTTGATTATTCTGAATTATTTCAGAGTGAGCCTGTGGAAATATTTCAGCCATTTTTACTTGGCTATCACGTTCTCTTCTCAAATAATTGTGCAGTAATGGAAGGGATGACAACAAATAGTCATTCTATTTCTTTGAAAAGCTAAATGTAGGAGCCAGTAGGTGGCATGGAAATTATGGCACTAGACTTCCACATGTCCAATTATGATTCAAGTCCTAGACCTCACTGCTTGTTTTCTCCCTTTCTCTCTTTCTGGTGAGCACATGTGCACTATAGGAAATTAAATAAAATCTAAATAATTATTTGATTAAAAAAAAAACTAGGTGTCACAAAACCCTTTCAGGACTTTATGTTTTGTAATGAGCTAAATTTCACTGAACATTTATTTTATAGAAATTAGTATTTGCGATGTTTTAAAAGCAAGTCTTGAATGGCTGTAATTAAGTATATCTTTCTTCTTTTAATCCATTGTATCAACAGCACAGTCCTTGATATACATACTTTTTTTGTTTAAAATAAGTCATATTGATTTGTGTTTTCTTCCTAGTAATTTCTTTATTTTCTATTTGCATATTATCACTTTTACTATATTTATAACTTTAACTACATATCTCTTCCACATGACATGGGTAACCTTCAGAATCTTCCTAGGTTGTTAGCAATAAGAAAACCCATTTTGTTCATAGAGTTGTGGGTTTTTTTTTTGGAGAGGTTTTCACTATAGGGCGCGTGCACTCGCCAGACAGACAGAGACATAGAGACAGAAAGTGAGAAATCACCCCCCAGGGGGGATGGTCACGCCACAATCCCTTCCCCTCCATTTTTCTCCTGGGCTCTTGGGCACGCACGCACACGCGCCCGGCGTGAGTTCTAACACCGGGTCCGGGTCGCGAACTGCAGTTGACTACGTGGGAGTCCAGCGACATAGCCATTAAGCTAACTGCTGGTTCCGGTGGTTTTTGTTTGTTTGTTTGTTTGTTTGTTATTTTGAAATTCCATATTATTTTGACACAGCTCCCTGATGATGTAATATATGTAATCATTTGTACTCGTCATATAATCATGGGAATTGCCATTCATAGTGACAGTGGTGGTATAAACTTAAGTATCTTATTTCGTTATTGTTTGTTTGTTTAATTCTGGCAACTAATGAGTTGAGGTTATTTCCATTAGGCAATTGAAGAGGATACTTCTAGCTCTCTAGTGAAAAGTCATCTTTTCCACCAAGAGACGGTTGTTACCAGCGAGCCTTATAGAAGCTCAAGTATAAGACCTTCTCCCTTTGAAGATCTGAATGCCAGAAGAGTCTACTTACAAAGCCAAGCCAATCAGGTGAGAAGACAAATACTTTTCATCCTGTTATTTGCATTTATAGAAATTGGGTATGTTACAGAGGGTCATTAGGACCATCTGTCCTTTACCAGACAAAATAAACAAACAAAAAAATGAATATGGTCTATAATTAAATCAGATCTAGAGAGAGAGAATAAACATATAAATTATAGTACTTGAACCATAAATTTCACTTTAAATTTTCTATGGCTCAAGTGAAAGGGGACATGTGTTATGTTTTCATTATACAGAAGGAAAGGGCAACTTTTTAAGAGGCAAAAGTTCTTAAACCTTACTATACAAGAAACTTCTCATTTCAGAGATAATTATTAAAAATGTCCTCAGCAGGGACCAGCAGGAGGCGTAATGGTAAACATTGCTAGACTCTCACATGGTCAACTGCAGTAGGAGTCCTGGACTCAGTGACTTGAAACTCACTGGGTGCATGTGCTTGCATGCCGAAAATCATGAGAGGAGAAGGGATTGCAGCATGGCCATCCCCCTGGGGGGTGATTGATCGCTTTCTTTCTCTCTGTCTCTCCAGCAAACACACACATCCTATAACAAAATTCTCTCAAAGAATAAAATAAAAAAGGCCTCAGCAAACATATCTGTGGTAAATACACTGACTGACATGTATCAGAATGCTCCTTATAACTTTTCTTAGAAACTGCAAATGTACTCCTAAATCAACACACTGAAAAGTTCCCACTGGATATTATGTATACAGCTTTCTAATGGTTCTAGCCAAGATGATCTAAAAATTAAACCTTAGTTTTAGGACATAACCTTGTTTCAGGTACTCAAATTTACCAGATCTTTTAGAAGACCATTAACTGTGATTCTCTTAGTGACATTAACAGATGTTTTTATTGTTGTTAAATAAGCATCTGTAATTTTTTTTTTTTTTGGAGAGGTTTTTGCTATAGGGCATGTGCGCTCGCCAAAAAGACAGAGAGACAGAAAGCAAGAAATCACCACCCACCACCACTACCAGGGGGGATGGCAATGCTGCAGTCCCTTCTCCTCCATTCTCCTCTCAGGATCTTGGGCAAGCATGCACACTCATCCACCGTGAGTTTAAACCGCTGGGTCCAGGACTCAAACCGCGGTCGACTACATGGGAGTCCAGCAACATAGCCATTACGCTAACTGCTGGTCCCAGCATCTGTAATTTTTAATATGTCTTTTACTTTTCACAATTTGGGTGTTTTTTATATAAAATCTCTCTTTTAAATTATATATAGTTGGGTTTTGTTTAGTCCCAGTCTTTTTCTTTGGTATATTTTGCCCTTTTTTTTTTTTAATTTGTCAAAGGGTGCTGTCATCAGAGAGACAAGGAGAAAGGGAGAAAGCACACCCAGAGGGGCATGGTTATGCCAGTCCCTTCTTTCATTTATCCAGTCTGTTGGGATTTGGAACATACATGCACACATACTTAGTTCCTGCCAGGACAGGATTGAACCATTCTGTTGGTCATGTGTGATCTGGCTCCCTTAACCACCAGGCCATGGGGCTTGCTTATCCATTACTTTTATTGCAGTAATATTCTACCTGCCCATTGATTCTGGTTCCTTTTTGTTCCTCACTTTGTTTA
This sequence comes from Tupaia belangeri chinensis, assembly GCF_000334495.1. NCBI lineage: Eukaryota > Metazoa > Chordata > Mammalia > Scandentia > Tupaiidae > Tupaia > Tupaia belangeri. The sequence continues at coordinate 4,670,394 of NW_006159520.1, forward strand.
TTTAAATATATGTAATGGAGCCAGCAGGTGGTGTGGTGATTCAGGCACTGGACTGAACAAGTCCTAGACCTGGCTTGCTCTCTGACTCTTTCCTGCTCCCATCTCTCTCTGGTGAGCACATGTGCTCTATAGCAATTTTTAAAAATATATAATAATAACAAAATTAAATTAATAACTTTTTAAAAAGAAACATTTAATTACTTGCTGTTCCTCCTTGTTTAGCTTTAGTAGTATGGTCATTCAGTATTTTTAGTGGTTATCTTAGAGATTACAAATGTATGATTGACTCTTTAGAACCTAACCCTAAATTTTATATATATGCGCGCGCGTGTGTGTATCCAATTCCAGGACAATGCACAGATATATAATGCCAACTCTACTTGCCTCTCTTTTATCTTTTGTGTGATTGTCACAATTTTAATTCTCTTTCATGTGTGTCTGTAAAATTTAAAATCTTACAAAGTATTCTAATCAACAATTATTTGATTAGATTTATTCCCTATTTATTTTTTATGTTCTTCAATTTCTTACTGCCATATTCTCATCTAGAACCATTTCCTGTTTATGGCTGTTGACAAATCTGTTTTTAGCTGAAGATTATGATTTATTTAAGTTAGAAACAGATTGTGAAAGACTTCCGGCCTTTATATTTCACTGAATCTGATCATTAGGGTTTGTTGATCTTTATCATGACTCTTACCTACTATGTGCTAGCTACTGTTTTTTGTTTTTGTTTGTTTGCTTTTTTGAGAGAGATTTTTGTTATAGGGTTATAGGGTATGTATGCTCATTAAAGAGACAGAAACAGAAAGTGAGAAATCACACCCACTGGGGATGGCCATGCTGCAATCCCTTCTCTATTCTCTTATGATTCTGGGTGCACATGCCAGGTATGAGCTTCAAGCCTTTAAGTCTGTGCCTCAAACCAGGGTTGACCACATGGGAGTTCAGCATCTTAACCACTGTGCCACCTGCTGGCCCCATTGTTTAGGTGTTTTCCTTACAGTAACCCATTTTACTTTTCACGTCAACCACAATTACAGTGCTTCATCTTAGATCTGTAATTTATAAATGTTATCTAGATTTATTATGAAATTTTATAAAAAATTGAAGAAAAATCATGTTAAGTTAGTATAAGGTGGAAGAATTAATTGAAACCCAGTTTTACTTTGAGCAAATTAACAGCAAGAATAAAAGCTGAAAGTAATCTGTATGCCCTCTCCAGAGATAATTGAGATATCAGAACAACATAAATGGAATCACAGTTGCGTGTAAAACTTCCAGGCTTCCTAGGAAATAGGGTAGTTGAGTGCAGAGAGGTCCAGTTTAACACTATTAAATACAAGATACATTCCAGCATATTGGGTGGTGGGCAGAAATACTCATCCCAGGGGAGGAGAGAGTCCAGGTTATATATAGGCGGTCACTGATTCATAGAGTAGAAAGAGCACTCGGCAAGTGGACACAGAGTTACAGTTGACATCATTCTGCATCCCAGGCACTTGCCATTAATTTGGCCTATCTTTGGCTGACCAAACTGTAAATGAAGTTGGGTGAGTAGTGCTTGTCATTGTCTCACCTGCAGAAGAGCCTGACACAAGGGTATCTGTGTGTTTAGGATCAGGCTAGGGAACATAGTGAGACCCTCTCTCTTTAAAGAAGCAAAAGAACTGAAAGGGATTCTTTTGATTGATGATGAGTGGGAGGAAAAAAAAACTGAACTCATCTCCCCAAATGGCAGTAATGGTAGTAGTGGGGCAGTTGAAGAATGTACACTGTGTAGAAAAGTCCAGAATGATACTACATTGCAGAGAGAGACGTCAGCACTTGGCTAACAGCACTTAGCTTTGGGGTGGGCTACTGATTTCCAGCTGCTTTACTTTCTGGCGGTGTAGCCTTGGGCATATGACTCAGCCTCTTTTTCCTTAATATCTTCATCTGTAAATTGGTATCATCATCTACCTTCTAAAATTGTTATGGAGACAGAATGATTAACTGTGATTTATATAACACTTAGAAAAAATGTTTTGTTAAGCAATTAAAACAGAACTACTAATCTCTTATCTCCAGGATTGACATGACATAGAGAAAAAAGGGTATTTTATGAATTTGCATATACTTAGCAACACATTTGCTATTTCAAAATCGGTGGAATTCTTAGGTCCAGCAGGTGGTGTGGTGGTTAAGGTGGTGGACTCCCACATGGCCAACTATGGTTCAAGTCCTGGAGTCAGTGGTTTGAAAATCATACCAGGCATATGTGCATTCACACCCAAAATCCCAAGATGGGAATGGAAGAGAAGAGATTGTGGTATGGCCATCCACCCTGGGGGAGCAGTTTCTCACTTTCCCTCTCTCTGTCTCCAGCAAGTGAATGTGCCCTATGGCAAAAAAAAAAAAAAAGAAAAAAAAAAAAAAAGAAAAAAAAAAAAAAACTTAAAAAAAAAAAACAGAAAGAAAGAAAATTAAAATACTAATTAATTAATTAAAAAGGAAAAAGAAAACTACACCAGGTGCATATATGTCCAAAATTCCAAGAGGAGAATGGAAGGAAAGGGATTGCAGCATAGCCATGCCTCCCAGGAGGGTGAAGGGGTAATTTTCACTTTCCCTTTCTCTCTCCTCAACAAGTGCATGTGCCCTTTGGCAAAAATCTGAGTGTGAAAAATAGTTGTTATTCTCAGTTTAATAGGAGTTAGAATAGGATAATTTTTTTTTAAAGCTGCAGTAGACAGGCCAGTAGGTGGCATAGTGGTTAAGGTGCTTGAATCCGACATGACTGATCACAGTTCACGTCCCAGACCTGGAAGCTTATTTTCTCACTTTCCCTCAATCTCGCTCCATCTCTCTCTGGTCTATATAAAAATAATAAATAAGTGGCCAGCAAGTGGCATGGTGATTAGGGGCGCTGGACTCCCACATAGCCGACTACAGTTCAAGTCCCAGACCTGGCGGCTTGCTTTCCCACTTGCCCTCTCTCTTTCACCCTGTCCCTCTCTGGTCAAACTAAAATAAATAAATAAAGTTAAATCAAATAATTCTTTTAAAAATAATAATAATAATAGAAAATAAATCTAGGGCCAGCAGGTGGTATGGTGGTTAGGGGGTGCTAGAATCCCATAAGGCTGACCACAGTGCAAGTCCTAGACCTGGTGGCTTGCTTTCTCACTTTCTCTCTTTCTCTCTTTCTCTCTCACTCTGGTCAGATTTAAATAACAAACGAACAGTTGAATAAAATAATTCTTTAAAAAAATAAATCTGGTCAAATTTAAAACAAATGAAATTTTTTAAAAAGCTGCATTAGATGTAACTATATACTTAGTAAATATTACAGAAGTTTCTACAGGACTAAAGCACATTTGCACTCACAGTACTGTTAGGTTTGTGTATCTGTTGTCATTTGGTTGTGATTCAGAAGACCTCACAGGATGAATTTCCCACAGTATGGAATATGGCCCTCAGCTTTGAGCAAATTAATAGCAAAAATAAAAGCTGAAAGTAATCTGTATGCCCACTCCAAGCACATCAGAAAGCTTACTTCGGTACTAAAATGAAGTCATCTTTCAGAGATTTTTTAAAAATCTAATTATTTTTAAAAAGGGTAAAAACCACAATCTAAAATTTAAACCATCATGAGTATTATAGTGCTGGCAGTGACTTGTTTAGCACATTCTCCATATAAAATTGGTCTTCATGAGATACTAGATCCTCACTAGAAGCTAGCCGGGCAGGTGTAAATGCTCAATAGTGTAATTATATGCTTTGAATATTTAATTGCATTCAACTGGGATGGCTTGATGGTTTTTTTCTACAGCCAAGGAACAGTCTTGGTGAAGGACTGGACTACTGCCTTACAGAACTATGAAAAATGCTAAGATTTTTATCCTTACTTGTAAGCTAGTAAGTTAACCCATCAGTTATTTTAATTTTTGCTATAGGGCTTGTGCACAAGAATTTAGTCATACCCATTAATATGATAACATCCCTTTATTTAGTTATATTATCTCTCTACACAGTCTCTTTATGAAAAGGTACTGGACTTCTGTTACAAGATTTATTTCTTTGTACCTTTTTAAATTTCATCTGTTGGGACCAGCAGATGGCATAATGGTTACATTGTTGACCTCCCACATGGCAGACCACGGTTTGAGTCCCAGACCCCGAGGCTTCTGCTGGGTGTGTGTGCATGCATGCCCAAGATCATAAGAGGAGAACAGCCGAAAAGGGATTGCTGCATGTCCATCCCACTCCCCCGGGAGTGATTTATTGCTTTTTTTCTGTCTCTCCAGTGAATGTAGGTGACCTACAGCAAAAATCTCTCTTAAAAAAAATAAATCGTTTGTTACCAATTTTGATGAAGTATCTCCCATGGCGTTTTCAGCTGATAAATTCAAAGCAGTAGCCCCAGATTTCCAGGGAATCCAAAAACAGTAGTTAATCAGGATATTTCTTAGAACATCTGTGTTTTATACGTTTAAAACGTCAGCATTATCCATTTGTCTTAGGGATTGTGTGGGAGAACTAATATTTAGAGACTTTATTGACTTAGGTAGTTTTCTAAGTATGTGTTAAAATGGTGTGTGTTTAACTTTCTAATGACCCTGACTGACTTCAGGAATGGGGGAGGATCATGGCATGGAGATCCAGTTAAGAGATTCTGTTTCCCTCACTTGAAGGAAATAAGTGAATAAGCTTTTTGAAATAGCAAAAAAGTGAGCATTTTACTTTTTAAAATAGATTTCAGGAATATATATATTCAGGAATATGTATATACACACACGTATATATGTATATGTGTGTGTGTGTGTGTGTCAAAATTCCCTCACTATTTTTCTACAATCTTCTAGGACTTTATTTTTGTTGGGTATTTTTTTGTTTGTTTGCTTTGTTTGTTTTTAAGGGAGATTTTTACTGTAGGGTGCCTGTGCTGGCCAGACACAGAGAGAAAGAGAGAGAGAAATAACACTCCAGAGGGGCTGTGGCCATACTCCCTTCTCCTCCATCCTCCTTCCAGGATTTTGAGTATGCATGAACTCATGCCTGGCATGAATTTCAAGCCACAGGGTCCAGGACTCAAACTATGGTTAGCCATGTGGGAGTCCATTGCCTTAACTACTATACCACCTGCTGGCCCTTGTTTTTGTTTTTTGAGGGTTTTGTTTTTTGTTTTTTGTTTTTTACTTGAGCAAATGCTTTGCTTATTTTGCATTTACTTCAGATTGTTTCCTTCATAAAGACTGCCCAAGCCATTTAATTTATAGTGATTCCTACTCACATTAATTTCTAAATTCTTATTACATATTCCACTTATAAACAAAAGTGTTCATAATGTATCATTAAGTGCACAAAGCAAAACATAGTATAAAAAGTTCCATTTGTATTTAAAATATTTTAAATCTACATATATGCACGTGTGTCTATGAAAACTTGAAGGAACACACTAAAATTTTTGTATAATAGATAATTCAAGATTGAGACTGAAGGTCTAAATAAGATTAAAAAAATTTTACTATACAACAGTGAGATTTGGATCAAAATGTTCCCAAAAAAACAAAGAAGAAGAAAACAAGATTCCCAAAGTGTTGATAATTATTGAAACTAGGTTATAGACATGGTTATTCATTATATTAGTTTCTTTGTATATGCTTGAACTTCTTCTTTATAAAAAATTTAAGAATTGAACATAAACAAATTTTAATTGTAATCTAGCCCTGAAATGGACTTCGCAGTTGAGAATGCTAATACATATATCAGGACAATAAATGTCTCTGCTTTTTTTTAGATATCATTTACATAAATATAAAATTATCCTTTTAGAGCATACAATTTGTTGGCTTTAATATATTCACAAGATTGTACAACCATTACTACTATCAAATTCCAGGACTTTTTTTTTTTTTCTTTTTTCTTTTTTTTTTTTTTGAGAGAGGTTTTTGCTATAGGGCGCATGCCGCTCGCCAGACAGACAGCGAGAAATCACCTCCCCCCCCCCAGAGGGGATGGCCATGCCGCAATCCCTTTTCCTCCATTCTCCTCTTGGGATCTTGGGCACACATGCACACGCACCCGGAGTGAGTTTAAGCCACCGGGTCTGGAACTCAAACCGCGGTCGACTATGTGAGAGTCCAGCGACATAGCCATTACACTAACTGCTAGTTCCTCCAGGACATTTTTATCACCTCAAAAAAACCCATTTCTACTAGTAGTCTTTGCCCCTACCCTCTGTCCTCTGGTCCTTGATGACTATTATTGTGACATATAGGACTATATTATTTCTTTTTATAGTCAAGTAATATTCCACTGTGTGGATCTGCCACATTTATTTATCTAGTGATTAGTTGATGACTAGGTTGTTTCTACTATTTTTTTTTCTTTTGGCTATATATTACTTCTTAAATTTGTGATGTATCATAAAAAACATAAGTTTTTTTTAAGGGAGAAATGATGACTCAATGCTTTTTATTCAAACCATTATGAAAAATGTCACTACCGATAAATCGTCATTAAGTTTTGAAATCTACCTTGTATATAGTCTTATTAAAAGTAAGAAATTCATTCTTTCGACACTTAAGTAGAAATTGTTTGTACTTTAGATAACATTTGGTCAACCAGGCTTAGACATTCAGAGCAGAAATATGGAATATGTTCAGCGGCAAATATCCAAGGAATGTGGAAGCCTAAAGTCTCAAAATAAGGTAAGTAATGTTAGTTTATCTTCTGATAATGAATATAACTAATTAGCAATATAGATGAAATTTTTCAGCATATCTAATTCGCTATGTAGTTAAATCAGTCAGTGTATAAATTTGCTACATATATGCTTATAAATGTTTTTACTTAACATAAACTCTATCCAAATTTATTATTTATTTCGGGGGGGGGGCTGCTATAACTGTATTTATCACCAGAAAGGACCAGTGAGAATTGTATATTGATAATTTAATAGACTGTGTCTGTCACAGCATCTTTAGCACAGACCTGGAATTTTTTTTAGCCCTAATTCCAAATATCTGGAGGTTAGAAGTTTGTCTCAACCTGGATCCAGTGCTTACTTGTAGACTAATCTCTGGGACTAGAACTAGACTAGAACTAGGACATACATATAAATTTGACTGCTAGAAGCTCATCTTTGGGGTAATGGGAAGGGACAAAGACTTAATTTTGCTCCTTGGCCTCAATGACTACAATTACACAAAAGATTTAGGAAGAGAAAAAGAGAGTAATTGGACAGACAGTTGGTTCCAGGGGTAGGGGTGTGTTTTTTGTTATTTATCAGAGAATTTTCAGGTGGCCAAGCCATAAACATGTATATCCTTATTAGTTGCTAGGACTTCGATAACAAATAGCACAGACTGGTATTAAGCAACATGGCTTCAACAACAGAGATTTATTTTCTTTTCGTTCTCGAGGCTGGAAGTCCAAGATTGGCAGGTTTGGTTCCTTCTGTGGCCTTTCTGCATGGCTTGTCAACAGCAACCTTCTCACTGTGCCCTTATAAGGTCTTTCCTCCTGAGATACATCCATCTTGTAACTAGGTGTGTGTCCAAATTTCCTGTTATAAAGATGCAGATTGGATTAAGGCCTACCGTAGGCCCCATTTCAACTTTGCTACCTCCTTAAAAGCTTTGTTTCCAAATACAGTCTCATTCTGAGTTACAGGGAGTCAGGAACTTAATACATGAATTTGAGGAGGACACAATTTAGTCCATAAATTCCAGTATCCTTATCTTAACCCATTTCAGCATCAGCCTTTAAAACTCGGATCTTATCTAAATACCATCTCGGTCAAATTGGGTGGGACTTGAGGTATGTCTCATCTTGGGGTACAGTTCCTCTCTAGTTGTGAGCCCATAAACCTAGACAAGTGTCTGTCTCTAAAATAAAATAATAGAAAAGGCATTTGAGAAACTGAAAAGAAGGAGGATATCACAGGTCCCAATCAAGTCTAAATCCTAACAGGGAAAATTCCGTTAGCTTTTGAGATGAATCCTCTTTGGCTTGATGCTCCTTTTCTGGGCCCCCCAGAGTGACACTCTCACTGCCTTGGCCCTAGGTGTCAGCATCACTCCCAAGACTGTAGGCTGCTATCGCAGGTGCACTGACGCTGAGGACTTGGTTCTGTCCTCTGGAACCAAGGAGGAGACAGCCCTGAATTCAGGATCATTCTTCCCTTTTCTTGAAAGAAAACACATGATCATAACCATATGGTTCTCTTAGCCAATCCCAGAAGTCTGACAGATGTCCTTCATTTCATCGTGTCTTTGTCCCAAGTTGTCAGCACTTTACCACATAATAGTCCAGACACACCTTTGGTATACTCTCCAGAACACACTTTCTTAATTTTTACAGTGCTTAACAAGTCCTTCCTTAACTTCTTGCTCTTGCATTACACTGTCAGAAGCAGTGAGAAGAAACTAGACCACACCTTCAACTCTTTGCTTTGAAATCTCCTTCGTTAAATATCTGTTTATCATTCACAAGTTTTACCTTCCAGAAGCCACTAGAACATAATTCAGACAGGTTCTGTGCTACTTGTTAACAAGAATCACATTTCTTCCAGTGTCCAGTAACATGTTCACTTCCATCTGAGGCTTCACTGGAAACACCTTCACATTGCCTTCATATGGTACCAAGTTTCTTCAAAGCTCTTTCTGACCTTCATCCTAAATCTTTTCAGCCCCTATATTCTCCAGTTCCAAAGCCTCTTCAGATTTTTAAATGTTTCTTATGGTCACACCCCACTTCTATTTGTTTGGTTTTTTGTCAGTGGATGTATGTGCTTACTGGAGAGAAACAGAGTAGGGGTCGGGGGGGAAGCACCCCCTATGGGAACGGTCACACTGCAGTCCTCTCCTCCATCTCTCTCTCCTTTCAGGATTTCAGGCACACACACACTCAACCCAGCGTATTCTCAAGCCTCTGGTCTAAGACATGAGCCGTACTTTTCTCCACGTGGGATTCAGCTGTCTTAATCATCAGGCCACAGGCTAGCCCCTGTATTTTTATTTTTCAGAAGTGCTCTTTAAGTTTCTTTCTTCCATGAGTAACAGAGAGAAAAAGAGATAGCAGCTCCACCAGAGTCTTTTAAAGAGATTGTTGCCTTAGGGTGTGTGCGCTCACCAGAGAGAGACAGAGAGAAAGTGAAAAATCACTACTACCACCCCCCCAGAGAGGATGGTCACAATATGATCCCTTCTCCTCCTAAGATCTTGGGGGCACACACACATACCCAGCATGAGTTTCAAGTCACCAGGTCCAGGACTTGAACCACAGTCGGCCATGTGGGAGTCCAATGACATAACTGCTATGCCATCTGCTGGACCCTCAACAGGGTCTTGATGCTGTGATCCAGCCTCAGCTTCAGCCAGCCCTGGTACTTGGGCTTATAAGCATCCCCCTTCCCCATGCTCAGTGTCAGGTTGAACCAGAGCCTCCTCGTGTAAATCAGCATCACACAGAATTGGGCTTTCCCACGTGCCACCCTCTGGCCATCTACTTCTGTATTGATCCAGGTTCTCCAGAGAAACAGAGCCAACAAGGTGGCTGTATGGGGCGAGGGTTTCAAGGAATTGACTTGTGCCTCAGTATAGTTCACATTCAAAATCTGCAGGCTGTCTCATCAGGCCAGAGATCCAGGGAAGAGCTGTAGTTGGGACCAAAGGCAGAAACCCTTCTGTTCCGGGAGATGATCAGTCTTTGCTCTGTTCAGGCTTTAAACTGATTCCAGTGGGGTCCACCAACCTCATGGGAAGTACTGGGCTTTGCTCATAGCCCACCAGTTAAGATGTTGATCTCATCTGAAAAACATATCACAGAAACATTCAGAATAACGTCTGGACAAATATCTGGGCATTGTGGCCCCACCAGGTTGACACATAAATTAACCATCATAATTTTTGCTGGAGTTTTCATTTCTTTCCTTCTTAGGTCCCTTTGAAATCGATCAGGCATGTCAGCTTTCAAGATGAGGATGAGATTGTCAGAATAAATCCTCGTGATATCTTGATACGCCGCTATGCAGACTACAGACATCCTGACATGTGGAAAAATGACTTGGAGAGAGATGACACTGACTCCAGTATTCACTTTTCTAAACCAGACAGTAAAAAATCAGAATATCTGTACTCTTGTGGGGATGAGACTAAGTTAAGTTCACTCAAAGACTCTGTGGTATTTAAAACACAGCCTTCCTCATTAAAATTTAAGAAGTCAAAACGAAGAAAAGAGGATGGGGAACGTTCTCGCTGCGTGTACTGCCAGGAACGGTTTAATCATGAAGAAAATGGCAGGGGGAAATGCCAGGATGCTCCAGACCCTATTAAAAGATGCATATATCAAGTTAGTTGCATGCTCTGTGCAGAGAGCATGTTGTATCATTGTATGTCAGACTCCGAGGGTGATTTTTCTGATCCCTGTTCATGTGACACTAGCGATGACAAGTTTTGCTTACGATGGTTAGCCCTGGTAGCTTTGTCTTTCATTGTCCCATGTATGTGCTGCTATGTCCCTTTGAGAATGTGCCATCGCTGTGGTGAGGCGTGTGGGTGTTGTGGCGGGAAACATAAAGCTGCCGGATGAAATGATCCAGGGCCAAAATGAGCTTAAAACCTTTGTTTCCAGGAATTAGCTAACTTGGAGTTGTGGAAGCTTTTGGCAAGCAATACGGAACCTTGCCTGGTATCTTTGGGGCCACACGTGGAGGAAGCAGAACTCGGTTCCTGGCATTTCACAAATGCTAGCCATGCCTAACTTTTTCCCTTGAGTGCATGGCGTGTTTTGTTACAGGTTGTAGAGTATTTGCAGAAAGAAACTATTTCTGGCTATTGGCTATAAAAAGTCAGCGTAAAATATGATCCAACTAAAAGAGATTAATTTTTGGCATTTTTGTATATTTATGCATTAGGTGATGGGACTTTTCAAGGTTTGAATTCATTAGGACACAAACTAAAAATAAAAGTGCATTAGGGGACAGTTGATTTCAGTATAAGAAAAGTTAACACTTGGGAATTATAAGAAGTAAAACAAGTGCAACTAAATCATGTATTAGTTGTTTTTTGAAAGCAGTTTTATCTATAAATAACAAATGTTTATATTTAACTAAATGTAAGGTACGAATTATTACATATTAAGCTTTCTTCCCCCTCCTAGTTCTGAAGTAGATATACATGTATCTACTGTCACATTCCATATATTTTGAATATTTAACTCATCTAGTTAATAACACTTTTATTCCATGTGAATGATTTCCTCATTTCTCCTTGGCTACAGTTTATATTGAGTTATATCTGTACATTCTGGTAATCTAAAATCCTTAAAATTATTCTAATAGCCTTGAGTGACCAACTTTTTTTTAAAGCACAGATGTACTTGTCTAATGTTCTGATGGGAACGTAACACTTATTTTTATATGAAAAGTCTGGGCAAACAGTATAGAAAAAAATGACTTTTTTTAGGTTTTTTTTGTCGTCGTTTTGTTTTGTTTTGTTTTTGTGGTATTCAACCAGCAAGTTGTTTTCTTTCAGAGTTTCATCCTTTAAAAAAAAACATACTGCATTTACAAATGATTTACAAGGCAAAAAAGTATAACTGGATAGGTAGTATAAAACAGTTTCCTCTTTAAAATTTCCATTTATCATCCTACTAAACCAGAATATGTTCAGCTGTGTTACTAACTTTTTAGTTTAATCCTCAATGCTTATTATTATTCACCTAACCGATCATTTTTCTCAGTTGCATTTTTATTTAAACTGGCCAAAAGGATTATTTTATGTTAAAATGTGTGCTAAACTATCCCAGTAAAGTATTTAATCCAATGTTGTGAATGAAATCTTGTACATATAAATTTATTTCTTTTTCAGAGCATTGTATGAGCGGATGTTTACTTTAGAAAGTAGTTGGGTAAATGTTCCAACAAACAAGGTACCTTGGGGTCAGATTTTCTTTTTATAAGTGTTACATTAAAACTCTAACCAAGTAAGGGGTTCTTTCAGAATGTTCCCTTTGAGGAATAAGGTTGAGAATTGTGCCTTTTTTTAATGGCTTGAAGTTTCAGAAGTGATAAAAATTAAAATCACACTACCATTCAAAGCTTATTTTCTATGCAGGTTTTTAGATGTCATTTATGTATTATCCTTTCACGTATCACACTTTAGCACGTGTTAGCTTTTTTCTTTTGCCCCAGATAAACTGAAAGATGTATATAACACTATCTGTCTGTAAAATACTTTTTTTTTAAGAAAGCATTTATATTTATATGACAGCTTGAACTGACAACATTGTGTATATAGATCATCTTGAAGTATTATTTCACATTGAAAAGAAGAAAAATATATTGATAACTATAGATGTTATGAAGAAGAGGTTATTTCTAGTTTTGTACTAAAAATCAATTGGATGAACTAAATCCAAAACATCACTCTGTAGCAGCAGTTTTAAGTCTTATTTTTACTGTTTATATATTTGGGATGCTGCTACACAGATGATCTTCAACCCTGAAGTTTTCAGCTACACTTGGTTTCCTAAAATAGACTGTTAACTTTCAAAATTCCTTTTTATTGGTGAAATGGAAATACTGGTTTTCCTTGTGAATGAATTTCCATATTTGTAAGTGCTGAGTTTATAAATTCAGGTTTGAGCAAGGTGTGAATAACTGAAGAAAATAACTTGCTGGCTATATAGGAAAATGCTGTGGAAATGAACTGTGTATATACTTCTGGGAAGAACAAATATAATCATTTCTTCTGTTATGCACTAATCAGTATAGTGCAACTCCTGGTTCTGTACTGTATTTTATATGCAACATATATGCTTTAATATTTTAATGTTTGTGCATTAATATTTTCAATTTGTTTAACCACTTTGCTGCTAAGATTTTGCCGTCCCGTCCCCATTTTTCCCTTCACAATTTTAAACAAGTTTCTTCATTAAAAACTATGGCGATATAATGGTTTTTATTTTACCTTGGATCTTTATAGTTAACATACCCAGTTTCCAAATCAGTTTAGAAGACTAACTGATAAATGTAATGTTATCTGAGTCCCTGTGTGGAATTTTTCTCTTGGTAAATTAGAATTCTTACATGAAAACAATTGGATAGTTTAAATCTCTGATTCTTAACATGTGTATAGTTAGATTCAGGAACATTTTCTTGTTCTCTATACAGATTTGGCACTGCCAATTGGATTTTTCTCTAAAACATTTCTGTTTTTAATCTGATAGTATAAATAGAGGCTGAACAAAACTGCTTCATTAATCATTAATATTGAAAATGAAATCATTTAGATGGCATGACAAGAAAGACTTCAGTCTGATGAGCTTATTTTGTTCAGAACAGATACTTGTAAAATGATGCTTCTCCTGACCATTGATTTCTGTAGAAATATGTGATGTGGCACTTCAGCACCACCTACTGGACAGTTTCCAGATCAGAGACAGGAGAGGGCTGTCACAGTAAGGAGGGCTCCTTGCTACCACCAGGAAAGGGCTATTTATGAATGGCCACCTCTTCCTGGGGAAACCGGGAGGAAGAAATTGCTCAGAGGAACTATAAAGTGATTCTTTTCTATAATGTGTCTTGTTGCTCACTGAAAGATTTTAAGCACTTTTTCTTACATATCCTGTTTTAAAATATTTATTGATATTTGGAACTGGCAAGTCAGATTTAATGGATGAACTAAGGCATTTATGGAACCAGTTCCTTTAACTCGCAAAAGCCATTACCAAAATGGTATTCTTGTTTTTCCTCCCATTGCCAGTCAGGGAGAACTATAAAAAAATAAATAAACATAATCACCTGTATTGTATCATGACAGCTTCAAAAAGTGTGTGTATATTTCTGAGATGATGGGGGCAGGGGTTAAAATTTAATGGGAAAAACTTGAAACTACCTATTTTCACTGATTATTCAGCAGTGCCTAAAATGAGCTTTCGAAGTAATATGAATGCACTTTCAATTCATGTGTACAGTGCCATTTGCTATCTTGGGTAAGTCTTGCTCTTTCTTTTCTTTTTCCTCCCCTTTTCTCTTTTACTTAAATGTCACAGAGATGTTTCTTAACATCCATGTAAGTCTCCACAGTCCAGGAAACACATACTTTGCTCCAGATGGGCAATGTGGACAATTTTAAGGATGTTTCTTTTGTTGAAATTTATTTTAGGTTTTGTGATTACACTTGGAAATACGTGTTTAAGATTGGGTTTTTTCATTGTAACCCAAAGGTGCATTAAGCAAATGTAACTTTTTTTATATAAAATTTTGAAAACATTAGTTACCTGAAAAACACAGATTTCTCACTAAATATTCTTGATTTGACCTCTGTGGTCACATTTCTAAGTATAAAGGAAAGCACTAGAAACTTGCATTATTGTTGCACTTGAAAAAAAAATCAGTCCATATATCATTACAATAGTAGCATCAAGTGTTTTGCCATCAATCAAGTATTAAAAAAATTTTTTTTACAAATAGCAGGAGGTGACTTATATTACACCCCTCCCCCCCAAAAAAAAGGGCTTTAGGGTACTGTTTGCCTAGCAGCCAGGTGGTTACAAAATTTTCACATGCTTTGGTACACTGATAAATGTTAGCCATTGTTCCTAAAAGCTTCTTAAATTGCATAAGTTGTTTTAAACTTTTTCAAGAATAATCTAGTTGAAAAGCTTTGTATTAAAGATACACATAGATTTTTTTGTGAACATTTCCAGTGTGTAGTGTCATTTACTTTCTATTCTTGACCTCAAAAGTGCCTCACTTGTATATGATTTCCATTAAGAGCTTAACTGCATTCTTTCTAATAAGCAATGAAAAATTGTTTAACTCATGTCATAATGTATTGCCTCAGATGAGTTGACTCGCTTGATCGTTTTGAGTATATAATGTAAATATGCATATATAAGTTTGTAACCGTTTTTGTTACATCATACCCATGTAATTGGACATATCAGATACCATAAGAATTTGTTTTAATGTCCCCCCCAACTCCTGGAATTATCTGATTAAACCTATCATGAAATATAAAAGGACTTCTTCTTACTCTTCTAGAGCATATCACCTTAGTTACGAAAGATAATAATTACTAGAGAAGAAAGTACTAGTAATTTGGAAGCATTTGATCTTTCGTTAGTTCCATTCTTGACTTCTTTTTTTTTTTAACTGAAAATTCACATGTAGTGTTTTTTGGTGACTTATTCATACTTGTTTTTCATCCAGTCTCCCCCCCCCCTCGG
>NW_006159520.1:4685878-4722711 GCF_000334495.1 Tupaia belangeri chinensis
CCCCCCCCCCCCCCGGTCTGTTATGTGATGCGTAATACTGATTGGTTTGGGAACATGTAGCTAGTCAGAGTTCACCATCTTAAATGGTTTGTGACCAATGTTTTGAGCCAAAATTATGCCTGATTTTTTGGTGTGTATTCTGATAGTTCCAGTTTCACTTAACTTGCAGTTACAGACAAAAATAATAATTGTAATGAAAAATTAAAAGTGGTACTCAAAAATCAGTGCCTCTCAATACCAGAATAACTTATTACTATATCACAATTGTATTTATTTGAAAAATAGAGAATGAACTCTACCATGAATTATGAAATGTAGTCTCTCTCATATGTTTATTTACAGATTGTTGAAGTTTGCTTTTATATTTTTTACATCAAGTCATTACCCACAAGTAGAACTGTTTTATATCCAAGAAATGAAAATGAGGGTTACTGTTTGGCCATCAATATATTGTCATGGACACAGTGCTCCTGAACAGAAATGTCAGTATTAATACTACGAAAGTTGTAACCAATCATGGTTGGAATGGGTTTTTGTCTTTTGTTATGTAATGTATTTTATACATAATCACTTTTCATCCTCAAATAACCCTGTAATGTAATCATCATTATCTTGCTTTTTAATATTTGTAAGATCATATGAGGCCCTAAGGTCTGAGCAAGTTCTGAACTCAAAACCCAGCATTTTGGTCCCAGTGCAGTTTTGTCTTTCTGTTATAGGGGTTAATAGACATATTTCATATAGTGATCATATTATGTTAAAATGGAATTTTGTGGGGGCCAGGATGTGGCATGATGTTTAAGGTGCTGGATTCTCACGTGGCCAACCCGATTTGAGTCCTAAACCTGGAGGCATGAAAATTATGCTGGTCATGTGTGCATGCATCATGCATGCCCAAAATCTCAAGGAGAATGGAAGAGAAAGGATGGCAACTTGGCCATCCCTCCTGGAGTTTGATTTCTCCCTTTTCTTCTCACTGTTTCTCTATGTCTTCAGCGAGTGCATACACCCTATGGCAAAAACAAAAGGGAATGATTTTATAAAAGAAATTTCTTAATTCTCTCTGTTTAATTTCTGCCCCCCCTTCCCCTATCTCAGCAGGTGGTAGTGTGTTATCCACAGTGTGGCATGAGATCTTTAAAATTGGGACACTATAATTGTGATAGTACTTCAAGACACCACGATATGTCAGTTGTGAGCTGATACAGTGGGAAAGACTAAAAACATGCCATTTTTTTTTTCTGAATTAGTAGCATTTGCCTAGAGAGATGTTTTGTTTTGTTTTGTTTTTTCACCAAAGCTGAGATACTTCGCATTGCAGTGGTAGGAAACAGTGTCCTCAAGTGAGTCGTTTGTATTCAGTACTATTCCCACACACATACACCCACAGAAAAGGTAAGCCAGTTATATGTCAGTTATTCCACAAAGCCTGTCCTTGGAACCAGAATAGGGTGTGTTATCAGGGCTGCTACTTCAGTGTGTTAGAATGATGAGAACAGTGTCCCCTCTTTCCTCAAAATTATGTGCTCAGGTGCTTTTAAATAATTTACAATAACTAAAAGGCTATATGCAATTAGGAAAGGAGGAGGACAGGAGGAGTTCCTTAATATGCAGTTTTGAATTGGTCAAGATAATTATCTCTGGATGAGACAATTTAAGGAAGGTCTGTTTAACTTGTTTCTAACCTTAATTTTGCTCAATTGCAAGATACTAGTTTAAATGTGAGTTCTCTTTTTAAAATATATTGTTATTCAGAAGTTCTTACATTTTACTTGTCAAACAAACCCTTTTTTGTGCCCTACATTTTTTTCCTTCTTTTTGCCTATTATACAAAAAGGGGGGGGGGACAGGAAGGGCAATTAAGAAGCTGCTAGATGGAGCTAGATAGTGGCTCAGTGGTAAAAAACGCGACACTGAAGCTGACCCATGTGGGGGGCTTCCAGGTTTGCGTCCAAGACCTCCCCTAAGTGTGCCGATGGTCTGAAGCTGGTTGAAGCTAGGGATGAATCAGCATCCAGACTGAAGGATGTTCTCCTCTCCCCTCCCCTCCCCTCCCTTCTGCTCCGTTTTCCTCCCCTTCCCTCCCTTCTCCTCTCTGTTACTTATGGAGAAAAAATACTGAACAACAAATAGATTGTGTAAAATGTAGCCAAAACAATAGTTAAAGAGAAATTTATAGCTTTAGAATTTGGAATTAGAGGAGTCTTGAACCCCTGAACATGAGAAGTTAGAGAGTAGCATAATAAAGTCAAAGTAAAGGAAACGATTAGAATTTAATAAAATAAACAATACAGAAGATCAAAGGTTATTTTGAAAAGACTAATAGTGATAACTTTATGGGAAGATTGATCATGTAAACAAGAGATAAGATTGGTATTCTATATCTAGCAAAAATAATATTTCAGAAATAAAGACTCATTCAGACACACAAAACCTGGAAAATTTTATTTCCTTCAGACCCACACTGCAGTAAGTGTACTAAACCAGGATGAGATGGTACCACACAGAAATACGGACCTAAACAAAGGAATTAACTACATGATCAAACAGGTGATTTATTCGTATTTAATTCCTTTAAAAAGTTTTGATGTTTAACCAAAAATTAAAGCAATGTAGTATGTCATTTTTAACAAAATGTAGGACAGCACACCGAAAGAAAAGACACTATAAAAGGTTCTTAGACTCGGGAACCAGCAGTTAGCATAATGGCTATGTCGCTGGACTCCCACGTAGTCGACCGCGGTTCGTGTCCCGGACCCGGTGGCTTAAAACTCACGCCGGGTGCATGTGCGTGCGTGCCCAAGATCCCGAGAGGAGAATGGAGGAGAAGGGATTGCAGCGTGACCATCCCCCCTGGGGGGTGATTTCTCGCTTTCTGTCTCTATGTCTCTGTCTGTCTGGCGAGCGCACACGCCCTACAGTGAAAATCTCTCCAAAAAAAAAAGAGAGAGAAGAAAAGAAAAAAAAAAAAAGGTTCTTAGACTCTGAAACAATGTACCACTCAAGGGTAGACTGACAAATAATTATATCAAAAAAAATTTTTAAGAGATTTTTGCTACAGGGCGTGTGTGCTCACAGGAGGGACAGAAAGCGAGAGATCACCCTAGAGTGTATGGCCACACCACAATCCTTTCTCCATTCTCCCCTCAGGATTTTGGGCATGCACACACACATGCACCCGGCATCAGTTTAAGCCCCCAGATCCAGGACTGAAAACATGGTCAACTACATGGGAGTCCAGTGACGCAACTACTTTTCCATCTGCTGGTCCTAATATATCACAAATTTTAAAATAAACTCTAAAATAACAAAATAGGCCAAAGTTTTCCCTGCTCTTGAAGAACAGGCTCAGAAGCTTGTGTTCTCCTCACTGTACCCCAGGAACCAGCTTTCCATAACAACTCTCATTAAGGTGTTTTCCTTCCAACCAGCAACCAGGTTTGGAAATAACAGATTATATTAGGCAGGGCGTCTACCCTAATCTCAGTAAAAGGAAGGAGGTAGGGTGGCTGAATCCCATTTGACTAACTGCATGGCTGAGACCTGGACCTGGCAGCTTGAAAAACGGGTGCGTGTGTGCATGCCCAAAATCCCTAAAGGAGGGAGAAATGGAGAAGGGATTGTAGCATAGCTACCCCCCATGGTGGGGTGCTTTCTCATTCTCCTTCTGTCTTGTCTCTGGTGAACACATGCAGCCACTGGCAAATTACTGAAAAGAATGTTACATTTCTTATCTAGAGCAGTCCTTTCATGGAAGTTGTCAAAAATCTCCCCTACCTCTTGGGCAGGGGCCAGATGTTAAAATGTTTAGCCCTCAGCCCCACAGAGTATGCTTGATTTTTATTTGTATCTTGTCTCAATAAATTAAATAAATGCATGATGGCTACATGTTATTTAATGCCATGTGGAAACACTATAAGTGGATCATAGAGGTGGGAGAGTCCCTTCTAAGGGAAAAAAAAAAAAACTAAAATTTTGAATATTGACTAAACCAGTTGAGTGACCACTTTCTAAGAAAAACATAACCTCAAGAAATCTTGAGAATGTGCTTCCCACACAGCCAAATTACAGCAGATCTTTTTTTTTTTTTTTTTGGAGAGATTTTCACTGTAGGGCGCGTGCACTCGCCAGACAGACAGACAGAGACATAGAGACAGAAAGCGAGAAATCACCCCCCAGGGGGGATGGTCACGCCATAATCCCTTCTCCTCCATTCTCCTCTCGGGATCTTGGGCACACACACACACGCGCCCGGCATGAGTTTTAAGCCACCGGGTCCGGGACTCGAACTGTGGTCGACTACGTGGGAGTCCAGCGACATAGCCATTACGCTAACTGCTGGTTCCCCCCAGCAGATCTGTTTATATTCAGAAAGCTTAATTGCAACCAAAGTTGTAAATCAGTACATGGACATTATCTGTTGCTTTGGCCCAAGAGATAGGATACCTTGAAGCAGGGTGGTGCTCACAGGTCATAAGTAGATTTTTTAAATTTTTAGTTTGTTACTGGTGAAAAGAGCTAGGTTGTGTTTAAAACATGGAGTCAGCAGAAAGTACGGTTAAGTTTAACCTTAACATAGATGAGAGAGTTTACAAATCGTGATGTTATACCATTCAGAATACGACAGGCCACAATTACTGAGGCAAGGTGACCTGTTTCGTAAGATTAATGACACATAGGTATGGTTCTTGAAAAGAGGGAGAAATGGAGAAGAGATTGTGGCATGACTATCCCCCATGGTGGTGTGCTTTCTCTCAGGAAGAAAGACTGGGGAGTCTCTCAGGAAGAAATTTTAGAACAAAAAAAAAAAGGCAGAATTCAATCCTCACTCCCTACCCCACACTTTCCCACCAAGCCAGGGAAGTCTGTCAGAGCTGGTCATGTGGTGGGGTGCCTTTTGCCTTGCCTCGCTTGATCTGCATCATGGCACTCTGTCATTTTTATGCAGACTGCAATTCACAGAGTCACCTGTACTTACTCCTAATTACCTTGCTCATCAAGGTATGGACCTTTACACAGACCCTTCGTGGGCCAAGAGAGCTATCATTCCACATTCCCCAACATTGGATTAAAAACTACTTTCCTTGGGCCAGCATGGTGGTTAGGGCAGCTGGATCCCACACGGCCAACCACAGTTTGAGTCCCAGACCCCAAGGTTTGAAAAACACTGGATGTGTGTGCATGCACACCCCAAATCCCAATAGGCAGCAGAAATGGAGAAGGGATTGCAGCTAACCATTCCCCATAGGGGTACTTTCTCTCTCTGACAAATGCACATTAAAAAAAAAAAAAAAAAAAAAAAAAACTATTATTTGAGTTCTTTTTTCAGTGTTAATATCCTTTCATTGAAGAAGTTCTGAACAGATTTTGAAGGACTAAGAAGTGGAGAAAACATAGTTAAGCAACTTTCAGCCTCTAACAGTCTTCTATTTAATGCCTTCTAGAGGCAAATTTATTTTCCTTCTCAAGGTGCAAAAAATAAAGTTTCAAAATACAAACTCATACAGTTAAATTTGTTGGTCTATTTCTCCATTTAATAAGTGATTATGGCCTAGAAGTATCTATTATGTCAGCACTCTAACAAAATCTTTAACATGAAATAATGCTACCTACTATTTAAGTAACATGATTTTACAAGTATCTTGTAATTTTTGTATGAATGAATGGACAGAAATGGGTGTAAAGAATATCTTCTCTGTTTTCAAATGTTTCCCATCTTACCCACTAACCATGACTTTGAAAATAGTACCTGGGGATGAGAGATTGGGATTGGGGGACAGAGATGGAAAGTACTGACAAGAAGATTGAGATTTAGAATGGAAAAAGAAGTGGAATGTGTGCTGGCTGTGGTCCTCTGACCTACCTTTTATCTCCTCATCTTTAACCACCCCTTTAATGTTAGAGGTCCAAATTTTCCATTTCAGAACACCTTTTTTTTTTCTTCAGACTTTTGCCACAGGGCATGTGTGCTCATTGTAGAGAAACAGAGAGAAAGAAAAGGAAAGAGAAAAATCATCCCCTATGGGAGATGGCCATGCAGCAATCCCTCTCCTCCGTACTCCTCTTGGGATTATGGGCATACACACACATGTGCCCAGTGTGATTTTCAGGCGGGCAGGGCCAGGACTTGAACCATGGCCAACCATGTGGGAGTCCAGTGCTTTAAACCACCACACCACTTGCTGGCTCCTATTTTAAGATATCTTTGCTTCTCACTCAATACACACCTCAGGGAAATTTTATTGGCTTTAGGGCTTCAACCACCACCCTAAAATGGGTGACATCCACCTCTTTATTTCTGGCTCAAATGAGCATAAAACCTGCATTTCCAGCTGCCAGTGGACATACCCAACTCACCTCTCTCCCGTAGAATAGAGGTTAGCAAACTAGCCTTAGGGCCAAGTCTGGCTCACCACCTGTTCCTGGACAGCCTGCAATCTAAGAATGGTTTGTATAATACATTTTTTAAATGGTTGAGAAAAAAGCAAAGGAATATTTTATGACATGTGAAAATTATATGAAATTCAAATTTTATTGTCCACAAAATAAGTGCTTTGGGAACACAGCCACACTTGTATTGACTGTGGCTGCGTTCATGACCTAGAGGCAGAGATGAGCATTTTCCAGTAGTTGTCATAGCCTGACTTGCAAAGCCTAAAACATTGATTCTCTGGACCTTTATAGAAAAGAATTTGCCCACCCACCTCTAAGGTAAACTGAAGTGATGGTATGTAATTTCCAAGACTAGGCCATAAAAGGTGATGTAGCTTCTCGCCTGTTGACCAGAACCCTTAACGTTGAAGCTTTCGGCCCGCATAGAAGCAGACCAAATGCCCAGCCCAGAATCTCCATGTAGAAGGAGAAGCTCAAACCAGCTGTTACGGAGCATCCCTGAGGCTACCTAAGAGAGATTTCCAGTCCCCTGCCCTGGCTCCCACAAACCCCCATTGCCAAGTCAGTATTTCCAAACCATAACTGCCCAACTGAGTCCCTGAATTCTTGATCCACAGCCTAATCAACGATAAAATGACGGTTGTCAATTTACGCTTCTACGCTTTGTGGTTGATTTTTTATGTAGCAATGGTAACTCGTACACTACCACTACTTTTCATCTGAGCTACAGCCAACAGCCTTTGTTTTGCTGTGCATCCCCCCCACCACCACCACCACCGCCATCCATCAGTAGTACATTATGTTGTTTCCTCCTCTAAAAGTTTTTGCTCTAGGGCATGTGCACTGGTCAGAAAGAGAAAAAAAGAGAGAAATCATCCCCCAGGGGAGATGGCTCCACTGCAATCCCTTTTTCTCCATTCTCCTCTGGTGATTTGGGGCACACATATGCCCACACACAGCTTATTTTCCAACCGCCAGGTCCAGGACTTCTACTGCACACTTGCCATGTAGGATACAGCCACCTTAACCACCATGCCGCCTGGCTGGGCCCGAAAGAGGGTTTGACATCCCCGCCCTTGTTAAACCTTCCTGTAAGTGAAGTATACTAACTCCTTTATTTGCTCTGACCGTGGGTCTTACTTGGGCCAAGGGAAATGTGAGTGAACACAAGTTCTAAGCAGACCCTTTCAGAGAGACGGGAAGATTCCTTCATGACCCCTGCCATGACAGTGCTGTATCTTTGAGATGCACTGGCCCTTCAGCCTGGGTCCTAGAACGAGGAGATGCATGTGCTAGCGCGTACTCCACCTGCCACCTAGAGCAGAACCTCAGAGTCGCAGAACTGCGGCCTCTCGGCTTTACTGCCGCTGACCAGTACCACGAATGACAGGTAACCTTGTAAGCCACTGAGATTCTGAAGTCACGTGTTCCTCCACTCGACCATGGCAGCAGGAACTCGACTCTCTCAAGGCCCTGAGCACATGTGGAATACATTGCGGTGGACTGCCTCAGTTCCTTAGTGTGACCCAGGAGCCCTTTGTGATCTGGTCTCTCATCCTGGCATGCCAGCACTCGATGATCTCTTCCCAGGGGTTCGCACACACTGTCCACCCTGCCCAGGTGCTCCTGGCCACTGTCACAGGATATGTACTCTTTAAAACATTTCTGCACATGGGGCCAGCAGATGGCAGTGGTTAAGGCACTGGATCCCCATATGGCTGTCCACGACCTGGCGACTTAAAAGCGTGCTGGTTGTATGTGCATGGGTACCCATGGAGAAAGGCTTGCCTCATGGCTATCCTCATGATTTCTCACTTTTCTTCTCTCTGTCTCTGTCTCTCTCCACTAAACATAGGTGCCTTATGACAAAATAAATAAATAAATAAAACCTCTCTGAAACAGCATCTCTTTGGTGAAGCCTCCAACAGTCTCTTCTAGTATCTTCCCCAGCACTTGTTCACATGCCCGTCTTAATATAGTGACATTCGTTTATCAGTCTGAGTCCCCTGCCAAACCACAATCCCCTTAAGAACAGGGAAAGTACTTTTCTTGTGTTTGTGTTGCATCCCAGACCCTAGCACAAATCCTGCCACCAATGAGTGATTGAGAACTGTTTGTTGAAGAAGTGACCCAGGCAGAGAGAGTCTTGAGGGTGGGGGATAGGATTTAAGTTTGGGAGAAATCCTGTTTAGAATCTCTCCCATTTCTTGTCTCCAACATTTTCATACAGAACAAATAAGATTAAAATAAACATGGAGGGCAAGCTTGAAGGGTAAAGGAGTCGCGACATTTTATCCAGAGGCTATTGTGGTCTTAAGAGTTTTGAGGTTGAGGGACCAGCATAGCGTAATGGCTATGTCACTGGACTCCCATGTAGTTGATCGCAGTTCAAGTCCCGGACCCGGTGGCTTAAACTCACTCCGGGTGCGTGTGTGTGTGTGCCCAAGATCCCGAGAGGAGAATGGAGGAGAAGGGATTGCAGGTGGCCATCCTCTCTGGGGGGTGATTTCTCGCTTTCTGTCTCTGTCTGTCTGGCGAGCACACGCGCCCTATAGCAAAAACCTCTCCAAAAAGAAAGAAAAAAAGTTATGAGGTTGATTTCATGCGTATGAAGTTCGATTGGTTGGTTGGCTGATTTTCTTAAGCATCACCACATCACCATTTTCTCCTCTGCCTTGAGCAGTCCTCATGTCCTCAAATTTCACAACCATTAAATTCCAGGCAACTGCCCAATTTATAATATCCTAGCATACCTTCAAAGAACTGCCCTGGGTCTCTGCCAGAGCGAACATTTCTGACTCACCTACTAACTTAAACCTTTCGGACATCTCGACTGGAGTCCTGCATACAGTGTTCTGAGAGAGGGCCATTAAGGAGAATGCCTGGTGTGGACCAGACCCCACCCAGGAGAGGCAGAGTGAAGGGACTAAACCTTTCCATCCTGTGCCTGTAGCGTGTTACATTGGGCCATACGCCATTTACTGATGGGCGAGTACACTTGTCATGTCAGCACAAGCCAGGCATGCAGAGTAACTTGCTGGGGGAGGGGTAGATCTTACATTTTTGCACTCATTTGTTTAAAAGCCCTGTAAGAAGGTACTATAGTAACTAGCAGAGATTGTATTAATCATATGTGTACATGTTTTATTTGCCTATAATCCTGACTCTGCCTCTAGCTAGCTTTTTGAGCCTCAAGAAAATAAGTGGTTTGGAAGTAACTGAGAGCTAATGTTCCCTTAAACCTCAGAGAGTCTAAGATTTCATAATGCATTTAGCAGCTGCAGGTTTTTGATGATGTGCCCAGAAATACACATCACAATTGGATCAAAATTGTGAATGCACCAATCTTTAAATAAAGACGGGCAGGAAAGAAATTTTGGCGAGGATAAAATAAAATGCTTGATGTGAACATGCTTTGAAAATGTTTATTCATTACATGCAAAGCCTTGCCCAAACTGAAGAGTGAGACACCACATTCAGTAACTTGTCTTCTTATCAAAACTGATGATTATTTTATACCAGTGACAGCTCACAGAGGAGAGAAATAGCTGAAAACAGGTCCAATTGAGAGAAAGTAAAAAGAACAGACTATTCCTCACATCATTCTTGGCCTCACTCCTTCCTTGCTCCATGAATCAGTGGTTATCATCACCTCCCATCACCACCTAACCAGTCTGCATACCGGCAATGCAGAGTCCTTTGGGGCCTCCTAAATTCTCATTTTGGGACTACTGCTCAGCACCACCCCCTTAATCCAAGTTGCCCTCATCTCTGGTCTGGACTTCAGATTAGTCTGGTCCACCTGCATCCATCATGCTCTGGCCTACCTCCTTCAAGCCCTTTCCTCCTACATTCATATCTGCTATGATATCCTCAGTGACTTTTCACTGTCATTAGAGCCAAAGCACAATCCCTTAGTAATGCCGTGTGGATTCCAAGCATCCGTGGCCTTCAGGGCTTCAGTCACTCTGGCCTTCTTGCAGTCCATGCTCCCTTGCACCCCAAGGCCTTTGCTCATGCAATCCTCAAGTCGGACAGCTCCCATGGAATCTCCCTTCCTAACCAATTCCTATTCCCCTGTCAAGCAGCCTAGCATCATTTCTTCAGGGAAGCTTTTCCAGGACTCCCTGACTGGTTATGTCTTCTTAAGCATTCATGTGTCCACTTCCCATTTATTTGCGGATTACTTGATAAACCATAAGCTTTGATTCTCACGACTCCAGGGCCATGTTTATTTTTGTTCATCATTTAAATTACTAGTACCTAGCAGAGTAGGAGCATGACAAAATTTAATTGTTTAATTTTAAATTTTCATTTGTGTTTAGAGGTTTTTGCCATAGAGTGTGTGCGCTAGCCTGAGAGAGAGACAGAGACAGTGAGAGGGAAAATGAGAACTCACCCCCTGGGAGGATGGCCATGCCACAGTGCCTTCTTCTCCATTCTTCTCCTAGGATCTTAGGTACACATGTGCATGCACCTGGGATGATTTTCAAGCCATGAGGTCTGGGACTTGAACCATAGTCAACCATGTGGGAGTCCAGCAACGTGACCACTATGCTATCTGCTGGCCCCATATATTTTGATTTCTTTTAATTGCCGGGAGGCATGTGCACTTGCCAGAGAGAGACAAAGAGAGAGGGAGAGAGCACTCCAATAGGGTGTAGTCATGTCAGAACCCCTTCTCCTTCATTTCTCTTCCTCTGGGGATTTGGGGCATGTATGCATGTGCACCCAGCATGTTTTTCAAATCACAGGGGCTGGGATTTGAACTGTGGTAAGCTATGTGTAATCTGGTTCTCTTACAAACTAGACCATAGGGCTAGTCCTCAATAAAGATTTTAATTTACATTTAAATTTATTTTTTAAATTACTTTATTTATTTAGCTAGTTATTTTAATTTAACCTGAGAGGGATAGAACGAGTGAAAAAGAGAAAGTGAGAAAGCAGTGCCAGAGGCAGGACTTGAACCTCAGTCAGCCATGTGGGTATATGGCACCCTTAACCACCACGCCACCTGCCAGCCCCATCAATAAAGTTTTGGTTTTTTTGTTTTTGTTTGTTTGTTTGTTTTGGGGTTTTTTTAGCAATTTTTGCTATAGAGTGCGCGCACTCACCAAAAAGACTGAATCACCCCCCAGGAAGGATGGCTGCACTGCAGTCCCTTCTCGTCCATTCTCCTCTCGGGATCTTGGGCACACACACACACATGCCCAGCATGAGTTTATCCACCAAGTCCAGGAATTGAACAATAGTCGACTACATGGAAGTCCAGCGACATAGCCATTATGCTGACTGGTGGTCTCGAATAAAAATTTTTAAAAGAATGATGTTAAGCATTGCTCACTTTCCTTGGTCCTCCCTTGAGACACACATACCCTAGGATCAGCACACCCTGAATTATCACATCTGTTTTCCTTGGTGGCAGTAACCACCTAGAGGGTGGTATTGCAAGTAGGTCAGGGTGTGGAGTGGACACCAAGAAAGAAAATGACCAGTGTTGAACATTAGTAAAACACAGCAGCTCCCTAGGTGCCTAGGGCTGGTTCCTCATGCTGGTTTGTCTAAGTGGATCCTGCGTTAAAGGAGGGCAACCTCTCACTGGTCCCTGGCTTCTCAGGACTCTTTCATTCCTAAAAACTAAAGGAAGAAAATTCAGGTAGTCACAGAAAAAAAAAAAAAAGAAAGAAAGAAGAAAGAAAGAAAGGAGAAAGAAAGAAAGAAAGAAAGAAAGAAAGAAAGAAAGAAAGAAAGAAAGAAAGAAAGAAAGAAAGAAAGAAAGAAAGAAAGAAAGAAAGAAAGAAAGAATCTGAAAGTGAGTAGAAAAATCATGGGCCTGGCCTAATTTTTTTTGTTTTTTTTTGAGAAGGTTTTGCTATAGGGCGCATGCGCTTGCCAGAAAGACAGAGAGAGATCGAGAGACAGAAAGCAAGAAATCACCCCCCAGGAGAGATGGCCACACCGCAATCCCTTCTCTTTCATTCTCCTCTTGGGATCTTGGGCACGCACGCACACGCACCCAGAGTGAGTTTAAGCCACTGGGGCCGGGACTCAAACCGCAGTCGACTACATGAGAGTTCAGCGACATAGCCGTTACGCTAACTGCTGGTCCCTGGCCTAACTTTTCATCCATGTAGGTGTGGCAAAATTAGCCCACTAAAACTGTTAGAAAAAGATAATAGTTGATTTTTCCTGTACCTTAAATTCTGTATATGTCCTATGTATTCAGCAAAACGGTTAAATGGTATATTTTTATTTTGCTTATATGTCTACTCAAGATATTCCTATTGTGTCTTCAGCTTTATTCAAGACAATCACCAGTCCCTCCCTCCCTCTTGAAATGTCCTTCTTTTAGCTCTAGGGATACCATTTTTTGGTTTCCTTTCAAATTCTCTGGCTACTCCTTTTCAGACCCCTTTGCTAGCTCCTCCTCATCTACAAAACTGCTGAATTATATCCCAAGGTTAGGGCCTCTGCCTATTCACCTTTTCAGAGTGATTTCATCTGGAAGTATGATTTTAACTTATTAACCGAAGAGCTCCCAAATCTTCATCTCAAATTTTACCTCCCCCTGATTCCCGTACTTGCATAACCAAAATGTCTTCTTAATATTTCCACTTGGGCAAAGTACTGGATATTTTCCATTTTCCCTCTGGATTCATTCTCCAAATATCTCTTCCCTGTTTTGTGTCTGGGAGGCTCCCATATGTGCTGTATCCACAAGCTTTCTGGTCTTCGAGCTCCCATTGGGTGTGCCTTGTGGGAGACACAGGCTTTAAATGGGCAGGCAGGAGAGAGAAGTCAGGGTATGCATTGTCTGCTCTTTCTCTTTGCCTGCTCACAGTAAGTCAGATATTTCCCTGTAGTGAGGTCAACCCTCCCTAATGGTACAGCGGCTCCATCTGGCTTCTGGCAAATCCACCCTTTCTCTCATTGTCCTTAAAGGCTGGAGGTAGAAACTGCTCCGTGCTGTGGCTTGTTCCTGGGTGCTTTACCACTCCCTGTTGGTTTCCCTGCTCATGCTCTTTCTTGTGGTTCATTTCTCTCCAGAGTTCACATGTTGAGATTTCACTGTGAAAGTATTAAGAAGAAACTTAATTCCTTGATGCTGTTGAGAAGTAGGACCTATGGGAGTGTTTTAATGATTAGGGTGAGGCCCCTATGATGAGGTGGGTTTATAAGGAGAGGGAAGGAGACCAGAACAGAGAGACTCATGGACACAGAAGTTCTTCTCTGGCCCTCTACTGACACCTCAGAACTCTGCAAGACCCCCACCAGAACTGGATCTTGGCCCTCCAAATCATGAGCTGAGTGAACCTCTATTTTTATAAATAACACAGTTTCAGGTATTTTCTGTTAGCAAGTAAAATGAACAGAATATTCTTATAGTCCTTTCTCTAAATCCTCTTTAGATTTCCAGATTGAGTGTCCTTCTATTTCCTGCCTGGTGTTGACTACTATGAATCTCTACTAGAAACCTTCACCCAAACATGCCAAAAAAAAGGACTCTGATCTTTCCTAAGCCTCTCAATCCTCCCCTCAGAGTGCATGGCAGCGCATGCACACCCTTGATCAAGCCAAGAACCTAAGACTCAATTCCTTCGTAAAATATCAGCATTTTTCTTCTTTCTTCGAGTTTTGATGCAGAGATTGTTCATCTGTGACTCTCCATCTGAAACAATGACTGTGCGATTAGAAGATAGGGGCTTGCGCTGAAGTTGTTTGGTCCATCTGCAGTGAGAACTTCCTGACACTTCTCCCTCCACTTTGAATCCCTCAATGGCAGAATTTCATTCACCTTTGTATCATTACATAGCACAGTATTTGAAACACAGGAGATGCTCAAAACTTCTCTGTGGAATTTATGAGTTAGTTAAGGCATGTTAAGTATTGGTACAGGTAATGGGACTCTTTTTGTTCCAGTGTATTTAAACTCTTAATAAGAGGGTAAATCTTTTATCTGATAGTGCTGCACATTTAGTATAGTCTTAACTTCCCTAGAGGGAATACTCGCTCACACTTAGTATTTTACAGCTTTTAGTTTGATTTGTTCTAAAGCACAAGGGATAAGGATTAAGTAGGAATGTTTTTGGCTTTTGAGTTGTTTTCCGCTGAATGAAGTTCACAAAACTACTGGGAGACTTCTGCTGAACAGCTGTTATGTGACCTTGTAGAGGGAGATGTGCATTTTTAAAAAAGGCAAAGTATAAACAATAAACATGCTGGGAGGTCAAATTGAGAAGAGGAAGGCTGGGAATAGGAGGACCGAGACGAGGGAGTATTACACGCTAGCCCTGAAGGAGCTAAGCATTTTTCCTGATGTCTTTAAAAGAACCTTAAGCTGTTTTTGGAGAAGAGATGAGCGTGGCTATTTATGAACATCGCGTTGCTAGGTGACGCCATGGGACGAACTCCTTGCTAACCTGCCACTCACTGATTTCCAGAACTAGCAGTGAGAGGATCCACGGGGGTGGGAATAGAGCCAGGAAGGAATGCAGAGGCACTGGGTCCAGAAGTGTCTGGGGTGAATGAATCAGCTTTAGAAAAAGTTTAATTTTTCTCTCATTCCAATAAAATGATCTGTTCAGGATCTTAAGTCCAACCTTTCTCCTGCTGGCTCTTTTGGGTCCCCTGGTTGCTAGCAGCCTTTTTCTCTGTTATGACATTTGGCCTCCTCTGGGAGAAAAGCAGATCTGTTTCCTGCAGAAGCCAAGTCAGGAAGTCACCAGGGAGGAAGCTGAGGAGTCAGGCTCCCCATGCAGCAAGTCTGAGAACAGGCATTTTTTCCAGGTCTGTACACACAGCGTGGGAATGCGCGGGAGGGCCTAAGCGGCTGTCCTGGAGGGCAAGTCTGGACCTCCAGAATTATGCTGTGTGTGATAAGGCTGACTCCCAGTCAGCTGACCACCTGCCAGCCACCAGCCAACCTAGCAGCAACTTGAAGACATCTGAGATCGTGGTGACCTGAGGCAAAGTCAATCACCACGTTGAGATCCACTACTGACAACTAAGCTCCTAATGTGTATTTGCCTGATGAGACTGGGTTTAGTTTATGTAGGTGCACATAACTGACTAGAACCTGTGAATGCCCCCTGGGGGACGTTAGCCAGTATCATGGAGACATGGAGAATTTATGAGAGCTGGAACAGGAAGATGGTGCAATGGTAAAACACTGCACTTTGTGAGGTAATTCCACATAGGCAGGTTCCCTGTTCAAGTCCAGCATCCTCCCTGAGTTTGCTGAGTGCTTGCCCATTATCTGAGACTAACTGAGGCTAAGGGTAGACCACAGTATCAAGACCCTTCTATGTGAGTCCAGCAGGTGGTGTAGGGGTTAAGGTGCTGGACTAACACATGTCTGACTGTGGTTCAAGTCCTTGACCTGGCGATTTGAAAATCACACTGGGCACTTATGCATATGTGCATGCCCTAAATCCCAGGAGAAGAATGGAAGACATGGCTATCCCCTGAAAGTGACTTCTCGCTTTCTCACTGTCTCTCCCTGGCGAGGGCATGCACCCTATGGCAACAATTTTAAAAACAAACAAACAAGCAAACAAAGAAAAGAAAAACTGCTGGGTCTCTTTCTCTCTCTCACGGAGGAAATAAATAAACTTAACAAAAAATGATAACTGTTTTGGGGCAGGGTGGGGTGTGGGCATGCGTTATGTAGACCTCCATTTCCTGAGGCTTCTCTCATCTCAGGGACAAGAACTTGAGTATAATTGCAAGAGAGAGGTTCTTCTCTGAAGCACTTGATTTTAACCCCACCTGACACTAGGGCTACAGTGAGCCGCATGCCATTCCTAGTGGCTGTGACTGTGCCCATGGAGGCCTTCCTCCTGCTGCTGCTGCTCTTGAAGAACACCCCGAGTGCTCTTCTCTTCCACCGGCTCCCACCTGCTTCTGCTGCAATTCTCCAGACTAGAGAAGTCATTGTCCTCTGTGGAACTAGTTTTTGAATGTCACCCTTACTAGAGCCCCTGCAAGTCCCTTTCATGCAAAAGTATTAAAGGATATTCCCCACCATGAATAGCAAACAGATGACCCCTGTGAATGGACTATTTAGAAACACATGTCCCTTCTTCTGCTGATACTTCTGCCCACCAAGGCAAATAGCTTGGCAGAGAGGCCAGGGTAGGACTTCTGCTCCACTTACCCTGGTGGAGTTCTGTGAATACCATATGTGGTGGCCTTGTGTTTAACTGAGACCAGATGCTAGGGTTTGTTTCTTTTTATTCATTTTCCTTAAATTAATTTTTAAAAATTTGTTTTATGAGCAAGAATGAGGATGAGTGAGTAATAGACACTCCTGACAGGGTCCCGTCACGCCACAATCTCCTCCCTGATCCTGTGCTCCCAACATGTTTTGGGGCAACTCAGAATGTGAACTCATGGCCAGCTACGTGGCATCCAGCACTATAGAACAGCGTGCTATCATTGTGCCACCATGGCTGGGTCTGACTTATTGTTTAAAGACAGGATCTCACTGTGTTATCCAAGACAGCCTTGAACTCATAATCCGCCTGTCTTTCCTCCTGCATAGCTGCATGCTATAGGCATGTGCCAGTGTACCAGCCTCCAGATGCTAGTTTTTAAAAAATGTTTTATTATGGGAAAATCTCAAGCCTATACAAAGTAGATGAAATAAGATGAGTACGACAAAAGTTTTCAATATGCATATAACCTATATTCGACAATGATCAACTCAGCTATTTTTTTTATATACCCCTTAACTATGCTACTACCAAGTACTCTAAGGAAAATTCTAGGAGGATTACATTGAATCTATATAATTTCGTCTGTAAATACTTCAATATGCATCTCTAAAAGTTTGACTCCTGTAAAATAAAAACAATATCATTATCATACCTAAAGCCATACTGTAACTCCTTAATATCAACGAATACTCATGTCAATGTTCATAGCTCCTTGCTTGTCATACACACACACACACACACACACACACACACACACACACATATGTATATTATATAGACATCAGTTTTCTTGTTTGAATCCAAATAAGGTCCACACATTGTGATTAGTTTATACTTTTTTATTTCTTTTTTATGCCTTGTAAATTTTCGTAGAAGAAACAAGGTGTTTTGTTCTGTCATTTCCCAAAGTCTTGGTCAGCTGCAGGTTTGTGTTTTCTTCTTGAGAGGACTTCCTGGGTGGTGAGCATGCTTCTTCAGGAGATGCATGGCGTGTATTGTTTTTCCTTAAAGTTATCAGTCATCAGTGTTCACTATTTGGTTCCATGAATTCACTAGAAGCTACGGTTTCTTTGTTGTTACCTAGTTTACCAACTAGAATGCTCCTGTAAGAGGGACGGTCTCTCAGCAACTCTTTAATTACCCTGAGGTTTAGATCGCATATAAAAGGCAGGATAAATGCTAAATTCTTTCCCTTCACTTCATTTTTTAGAACAATAGGGTAGTTCTCTGAAATCCTACAAAAGCAGCCAATGAAATTTGAGAGATTTTGTAAAAATCCATATAGTCATGGGTCGAAATGTATTTTGATGTGCTTCAATCATTAAAGATATTCTTTCTTGATGTCTGAATTGTTCTCTCTTTGGTCAGGGAACACACAATTTAGATTCCCCAATATTACCTTTCTGTTGTGGTCGTTGTAATATTTTCATTTATTTATGCATGTGTCGAAATCATCAAATCTTCCCTGCTGGCTTTAATGTCTATTTCTACATTTATTTACTGTAAGGTGAAGCTTTTCCTTTGCCATATTTGTATATGACTTATTTAATCACATATAAATATGCATTTATGGTTTTTCAAAGACTGATTTCCTGTGGCCAGGGTGAACCCCTTTCAATGAGTCTCATGTCTTATGACAAATGTCCATCATTCTTTGAGCAGATCCTTACTTTCCAGCACAACAGATGTTCCAGACTCATTTTATACATTCCCTGTTCCAGCCCTGATTTCAGCCATTTTCTCCACGTATGAAAGTCATTCTCCACATGATGCATAGGCGAGCCAGTGGTTCAAAAATAAATGTAGCCAGAAATTTAGAGAGCAACCAGATTTTATTAATGAGGTTAATAGTATACAAACAAAACTGCTCTAACATTTTTTTTAACCTCATAGAAGTTTGCCAGTTACCTGTGTTGAAGTACTTGAATCTGTAGTTTAATATCTATCATCGGTTATGGAAATTCTCAGTCAAGATCTCTTCAAATGTTTCTTCTGCCCCAATTTTCTCTTTACTGTCCTTCTGTGATTCTAATTATAGATTCTCCCCTCTATTTTTGCTACATACTCTGTCTTCTTTCTTCATTTCTATCTTTTTATATTTTCATGCTAAATATTTTCTACTGGCCTAATTTCAGCTTACAAATTGTAAAAAGTTAAATCTGATAGATCCATTGAATCTCAGTGTTATTTATATTTTATTTTTAAATTGCTTACTTGATTATTTTATACTTTCTATTTCCCTGCCAACGTTCTCAGACTTGCCTTTTAATTACTTGAGCATATTAATCTTACATATTTTAAGTTTCTATTTAATAACCTTATTGCATGGATTGCTTGTGCATCTATCTATGATGTATTATTTCTCTTGATATTTACCCCCTACACTTTTTCTCTTGATATTTCAGTTATGGTTTGTCTTCTTGTATACCCAGTTATTTTTTTGCTGAGATCTTGACATTGAAAAATATTCCAAAACTCTGGATAATGTTATCTTTCTCCAAGAAGATTGACTTTTGCTTAGACAGGTATCTAGGCCAGAAGTGCTAGCAACTGAAGATCACCTTAATTCAAATAAGGATTAAAATAAATTAAAGCTGGCCTTCCGTCTTTGAGAGCTGACTTATTTCGAATTCACCTTATTCCTACTCCTAGGCTTAGGTCCTTAAATATTTATCAGAGTCCCTCCTCTAATTTTTTTTTTTTCTTCTAGTTTTGTGAATCTGTTAGCAATTACTTTCTGGTCTCACTTGCCTGGAAGTTAACTGCCGGGCTCACCATTCTGGGCTTCCTCTTCTCTTGGATCTTGGTTTACAATTCCTTATCACCTTAGTAACTCTCTAATACCTTCAAACAGATTTTTTAAAAATAAGTTTTGTTTGTTTGCAGTTGCTGTAAATGTGAAAATACTTTTGAACTAGCCCACCAAAGCTGAAAGCAGAATTTTATTGAAAGGAAAAGATTAAGTATGAGCTTTGATTTTATAATAGATCAAGTATACCAAATTTGCTGTTTTCTTTGCTGCCATATAGATATTGATAGTAAGCTCTCAAGCAGATTTTGTTTTTAAATAAGTATTCTTGATCTAGCCTTCAAAGGTGAAAATAGTATTTAACAGTAAGAAGAAATTTTAAAAGAAACTTGTGCCATGGAGAAAGAATTTTGAAAAGGAGCATTTGAAATAATTTTTGCCATTTCAAGATTTTGTTGTAAATGATATCAGGATAGCACTTATAAAATCTCTCATCTACACAACGGTTGAAAACTAAGAATCATAGTTTTCTAATGTACTTAAATTTTTCTGATTGAAAAAATTTAGTGGATCTTGAAGCCATTTGTTAAAAATACAAAAATGCAGTACCTTCTAATTGTTTGCCTAACAGTAGCAGAAATGAAGATTTACTAACCAAATTCTCCTCTTACCTGCCTTAATAACCCTTTGCATAATTGATAAATGAGGTTTTTTTTCTTTTTTTAAATTTTAATTTTTTTTTTTGGAGAGGTCTTCGCTACAGGGCGCATGCGCTCACCAGACAGACAGAGATATAGAGACAGAAAGTGAGAAATCACCCCCCAGGGGAGATGGTCACGCCGCAATCCCTTCTCCTCCATTCTCCTCTCGGGATCTTGGGCAAGCACGCACATGCGCCTGGCGTGAGTTTTAAGCCACCGGGTCTGGGACGCGAACCGCGGTCGACTACGTGGGAGTCCAGTGACACAGTCATTACGCTAACTGCTGTTTCCCATAATTGATAAATGAGTTTTTAAAATTAAGAACCACAATTTAATAAACACAGCCAATAATGCACTTCTTTTGTTTGATTCATGTATCTTTGTAAATTTTTAAATTATAGCAGCCATTAATACCAAGTATAAAAATATGCCAAGTTTAAGACCAGATGTTTGAAGCATATTCTGTAACCTGCTCACATTAATAAATGCTTAATGATAGAAAAAGTATAAGGACAATTACATATGTTATTAGTAATGTTCAAAAACATTTGCTTATGAGTATGTAATCAAAATAAAAATAAGTGGGTGTAGGACCAGCAGATGGCGTAATGGTTACAATGCTGGACTCCTACGTAGTTGACTGTGGCTCTAGTTCCAGACCCGGTGGTTTAAAACTCCAGGTGTGTGTGTGCATGTGTGTAGGTGTGTGTGTGCCCAAGATCCAGAGAGGAGAATGGAGGAGAAAGGATTGCGGCATGGCCATTCCACCTGGGGGGTGATGTCTTGCTTTCTGTCTCTCTGAAGTCCTATAGCAAAAATCTCTCACTCAAAAAAAATAAATAAATAAATAAATAAATAAATAATAATTGGGTGCCACTTCTCTAGGGATTATATCAAAGGCAGCATATACTGAAAAAAAATCAGTGCTTATAATTTTTAAAGATGAAACAAAGACAAACCATAAAAAAAAAAAAAAAAGCACACAGAAACAGCTGGGTTAGCATTCCCTTCAATTGCAGAGCCTGGCGGAAGTTAGAGTTTCTGCTTCAAATTACTTCTTTGTTTTCAGGCAGGGACCATGGTTTCCACCCTGCTCTCCTGGGGCCGAGATGTTTCCAGCCATCCTCTCCTGTTGTAGTGAGGAGCACACGTTTTGAGTTCTGGTGAAGAATGAACTGAGGGAAGCTGTACACATTTTACACCCCTCAGTTTTCTTATCTGTAGGACAGACTAAGAATAGCATTCTCCTTATTTATTTTTGCCAGCTAACGTCTGAGCGCTCCTCCTGTTTGCTTGCTGCCATGCTGGCCATTCTGGGAATCTCTATGGGTGCCAAAGGGATCCAGGCTTTCCTTTCCTTGTCTCTCCTTAGCCCTTAAGCCAACTGCTGGTCTCACCTCCTTTTTTTTATTTATTTATTTATTTATTTTTTTAGAGAGAGAGAGAGAAAGATTTTTGCTGTAGGGAACATGCACTTGCCAAGAGACAGACAGACAGAGAGCAAGAAATCACTTCTGAGGGGAGATGACCATGCTGCAATTCCTTCTCTATTCTCTCAAGATCTTGGGCATGCATGCACAAGTGTCTGGCATGAGTTTTTCTTGTTTTATTGTTTGTTTGTTTTAAATAATTATTTAGTTTAATTTTTATTTATTCATTCATTGATTTTTTAATCTGACCAGAAAGAGACAGAGGGTGAGAGTGAGAGAGAGAGGAAGTGAGAAAGCAAGCCACCAGATTCAGGACTCGAATCCCGGTCGGCCATGTGGGAGTGCTCAGCACCTTAACCACCACGCCACCCAATCAGCTGAGTCTGAGACTTGAACTGATGTCAACTACGTGGGAGTGCAGCAACGTAACCATTACACCACCTGCTGGTCCCCTCCATCATGACTTTGCTAACAACCTAATGTAATAGTTGTGCTTACTGGGAGATTCTGGGTTTTTGCAAGGTTTCAGGTAATATTCCATGTTGCCTCAGAATGCCTGGTATAAACTGAAAGATCATTTAATACTAGATATTATTATCTTTACTAACTTAGTTTGTTAATCTATTAACCAAAACTAATGATTAATACCAAATTTCTTCTGAAGTATTAAAAACCAAAAGACTGACGTACAAATAATTATGATATTATATTCTTTCGACAAAAGTTTCCCTGAAATACTTTTTCCTTCCAACCTTTTTTAAACTTGATTTAGAGGACAGGTTTATTTATAGTTTGGATATGCTATATGGAGTTCTCAAAAGTTCATGGAAAATGCATGTTATGGAAAACCTATGCATGAATTTCAAAGTTAATTATTTTAGCGAGTTATTAGTGTTTATTGCCTAGATCCATTATTTCAGTTGAGGTTGCAAAATTTATTTTATAAATTTGATCAATGGCTTTACCCACCAAATATTGAAACTTTCAAATTGATTTTTTGTTTTGACTATATTGTGTCAAATTACAGATATTTCTTTGTGTTCACCCTTCTCTGTGCACTCTAACTTTTAAACTGTTTATATTTTTTGAATGAAATTGCAGCTTAGATCATGTGTTTCATATTCCACAGAATTGTCTTGTCATTTATATACAATATGGGTTCAGTCACCCCAGGGGATAAAGGTCCTAGGCATTATTTACATTTGACAGTCCTTGGCATAATTATACAGTCTCTGAAGAGAGGTCTTTTTTTTCTCCTTCTTCAGACTCCTCAATTTCCATATGTTCTCCTCCTCTTCCCACAGCACACATCTCTTTAATTTCAAAGCTTTTCTAGTTAAGATGAAATAGAAGAACCTTTACGTTAAGTGTAGGAGATTTGCTCTTCTAACTCTGAGTTTGCGTTTTAAAGGAGAAACATGACATATACTTTACCTAAAAAAAATGAATCTCTGGTAACAGGATCTCGAGCTCCAATGCTAGAAATTTTTTTATAAGATAGAATTTTGCTTGACAAAGATCAGTAACCACAGCTTCTTAATTTTGTTATTATTAAGAATTATTTATTTTAATTTGATTTGTTATTATTATTTTTTAAATTTGACCAGAGAGAGAGTGGGAAAGTGAGAAAGCAAGCTGCCTGGTCCAGGACCTAAACCATAGTCGGCAATGTGGGAGTCCAGAGCCTTAACCACCACTCCACTTGCTGGCCCCCAGTCACAAATTCTTTTTACCTCGGAAACACAGAGTCTATCCTGCACACATCTTGCCTTCATTGGAAACCTCATTACTTACTCTCTGGGATTTTATTGTTTCTGTTCTTGTTTGCAATAATCTCTCATATCTCTTGTATGTGTTGAGAGTCACAGAGGTAGGATGATTGACTATAACCATATCATTTTAACTTCCAGGTTTAAGTTATAGGTATTAGATAAGTTAGACCTCTGCCATTTCCCCAATGAAACAATACTTTAAAAATATTAGTTAAAATTAGCTGTGCCTACAAGCAAGCAAGAAACCTAAAATAACAACAATAATAAAATAAGTGGTGTACGCAGTATGGTTGTTTATTCCTCTCATGTTCCAGAAATTTACGATGTGTCAGTCAGTCCTAGACAATCTGGGTGATACTCAGCACCAGAGAACTAGGCTCTTTCCATCCTATTGCTCTATCAGATGTGGTTCGATTCTCAAGGATCCCGTGACTGACAAACCAACACCACTATCCGGAAGAAAGGAGGAAAGGAACAAAGAGCAGGCCTCTCTTTTGAAGGATATGCTTGTAAGTTGCACACACTATTTCCTCTTTGCTTTAGCCAGAATTAACCACATGACCACATCTAGCTGCAAGGGAGAATGGGACATATCTTTAGTCTAAGCAACCATGAGGTCAGTTAAAACTCACAGGTTTGGGGCCCGCAGGTGACATGGTGGTTAAGGTGCTGGACTCCCACATGGCTGAGCACGGTTGGAGTCCCAGTCCTGGCAGCTTGAAAATCACATCAATCACGTGTGTATCTGTGTGTGCCCAAAATCCCAGGAGGAAAAGGGATTGTGGCCTTCTCCTGCCAAGAGAAGAAGGGACTGTGGCATGGCCATCCCCTCTGGCGGAGAGGGGGATTTCTCTCTTTTTCTTTCACCGTCTGTCTCTCTCTCCAGTGAGTGTACAAGCCGTATGGCTAAAGCAAAACAAAAAAGCAAAAACAAAAACGAAACAAACTCACACATTTTATTACTATCGAAAGGGAAGAAGATAGATATTAAGGAATAAATAATCATATCAGTCACAAATAAATATTATAATAGCAAACAAATAGCAACGTGATTTTTTGAGCCTCTTCCCAAATTAAAATCAAGGTATTCTCTTTTTTTTTAAATTTATTCATTGTCATTTAAAAAAATATTTTATTGAAGTTGACCAGAGAGAGATAGAGAGAGAAAAGTAAGAAAGCAAGCTGCTAGATCCAGGAATCAAACCATGGTCAGCCACATGGGAATCCAACCACCTCAACCAGCATGCCACCTGCCGGCCCCACAAGGGGGATGGGCAGAAGATCTAGATCTAGCTCCAGATCTCTGTTCATCTTGCAAACTGAAATTCTGTACCAGTAAACAATAGCTCCCTGTTCTCCCTACCCTCTGCCCTGGTAACCATCAGTCTACCTTCTGTCTCTGTATAATAGTTGATAATCTCTCAGCTATTACCAACTAATTTGGATAGGGCTGACCTCAGTTCTTAATGTGACAGCAAACTGATGTTCTCTGCTTCTCCTACAAGAAAAGATGAATTTTTGGGGTGCCTTTTAATGTAATTTGAAAGCCCATGGTTGATGAAAAACAAATTATTGTGGCCAGTCATCTCTATTTCAGTGACTTCCGTTTATAAAACACATACACACACACATGAAGTTCTAAAATAGTTTCATGTGTATTTTATTTTAAAATTTAGAGTAAATAAATGCTCATTGAATTCATCTGATACTTGGTTTGTCAGCCTGGGTTTTTCAATTGGCCATGTGGGAGAGGAATTCCTTGAAATCTTTTATTTATTTTCTGCTTTATATAAAGCACACCATGTTCCCAGACTCAAGTGTTGTAAAAGAAACCCTCACTTCCAAAACAACATATTGTCCAAAGTGGTTGCCCTAACTCGCTCCTCTGGGTAATGGTGGCTGACTCACTGTGTGCTGGCAAGATTTCCACCTTCCACAAACAGTTTGACTTTTGTGGACATTAGGATAAGCTTCCTGTTTGGTCAGGCAGTGGCTAAGAATTAAATGAACACTGTGGTTGATCGCTCTAGACAAGGTATGCAAGATGGAACTCACTGTGGGGAGGTTCAGGTGTTATCCTGGTCAGATGTCAGAGAATAATAGCTTAAGGGATCCTCTGATCTGTCACCCCTTAAGTCCCTCCCATGGTTAAGATCCAAAATCTCATATTTCCAAGCTTTCCTTTGATAGATTTATGCTTCAACTTTCCAAATTTATAGTCAAGGTGAGTGCAACAATTTACCTGCTTGTCCCTCAGGATTTAATCTGTGACCAGAACTTCCTCCCATGTTTTCTTTGAGCTGCTCTCTGCTTCTTTAACAGTCTCTAGATTCCTTCTTATCCAAAGGTCATCAAAATGTTCATGGAAATGCATATTATAAAAACACCTATTCACAGATTTCAAATCTTTTTGCACCAAAATAATCTTGTTCTTTAATTTCATTTGTCCATGAACTTTTGAAGTTCACTTGTATTCTCATTTATTTCCCCTCTTGATTCTCTTTACCTTCCACCTCTGTCTTTCTATTGTTATTATCATTTTAAAATTTGATCTTCTCTGACACCCATTTCTGATACTACAATGGATCTTCTTTTGCAAATGCTTTGTTCTGGAATGACCTGATGCTCTGTATCTCTCTCTCTCATTTCTATAAGAAATATCTCTCTCTCATTTCTATAAGAGCTGCCTGAGTTTTTGATTCATACAAAATGGCATGAATAAAAACCAAAAGTCCATGAATAAAAGCCAAAAGTCCAATTTAAAGGGAATCAAGAGATTGATTATCAATCATTGCCATAGATTATAGCCATATTTTAAAATATAATGAACATAATAATATAACCCACATTCAAATTCTTTGATTCAGGAAGAATGTTTCACTTCTTTTTTCTTCCCTCCTGTTTTGAAGGGTTATGTTTAAGATTTAAGGTAGGGGACCAGCAGTTAGCATAATGGCTATGTCGCTGGACTCCCATGTAGTCGACCGCAGTTAGAGTCCCGGACCCGGTGGCTTAAAACTCACACCGGGCGCATGTGCGTGCGTGCCTAAGATCCCAAGAGGAGAATGGAGGAGAAGGGATTGCAGCATGGCCATCCCCCCTGGGGAGGGGTGATTTCTCACTTTCTGTCTCTCTCTCTCTCTCTGTCTGGCGAGCACATGCACCCTATAGCAAAAATAAATAAATAAATAAAATAAAAAAGATTTAAGGTAGGAATATCAAACCAGGTTTAAATTTTTCTTTTTCTTCTGCAGGCCACCTTTTTTTGAAGATGATAGCATGAATTTGTTCTTCTATGTTTCTCATCTGATTTTACTTATTTTGGATCATTTTTTTCTTAGACTTTGAAAGATAAAATTTAATGACAAACTTCACCCTGCCACCTTATTCTGAAAGGCTTTATTAGCCCTCAGGCTTTAGGGGGAGGGTGAATGAATTAATGAACTGATTACTTCTCGATGTCAGTTTCTCAAGAAGACCTTATCAGTTCTGCATTCTTATTAAGGATAAGAAATAGTGATGATAGCAATACAGATATCATGAAGACCATAAGAAATACTTTCAGAGTCTAGGACAAACGAATGAGCTTCTCAAGGAGAATAGTGGTAAGTTGCAGAATAACAAGGCTAACCAGCCATTCTTCATCTACTCAGTCTCAACCTATTTTTTTGTAAACTGTGGTAAAATACACATAACATACAATTTGTCATCGCAACCATTTTTAAACGTACAGTTCTGTGACTTTAAGTGCATTCGTCTTGGTGTGCAGCCGTTTCCACCAACTAGCTCCAGATCTCGGTTCATCTTGCAAACTGAAACTCTGTACCAGTAAACAATAGCTCCCCGTTCTCCCTACCCTCTGCCCTGGCAACCATCAGTCTACCTTCTGTCTCTGAATTTCACTCCTCTAGTTACTTCATGTAAGTGGAGTCTTACTGTATTTGTCCTTTTGAGACTGGCTTATTTCACTTAGCATTATGCCTTCAAGGTTCATCCATATGTGTCAGAATTTTTTTTCCTTTTTCAGGGTGAATAATATTTCATTGTATGCATATAATCACACTTTCTTTACCCATTCCTTCATGGATGGGCATTTAGGTTGCTTGCAACTTTTGAGTATTGTGAATAATTCTGCTAGAAATATTGAGGTACAAATACCTCTTCAAGAACTTGCTTTCAATTCTTTCATAAATATACTCAGAAATGGAATTTTCTGGATCATCTGGTGATTCTATTTTTAATTTCTTGAGGAATCGTCACACTGTTTTCTATCAACGTATTATTTTTAACTTAAAATGCAATTTCATGCTAATGAGCAACTCACCCTGGATTTGGGTTTGGTTTGGAAGGATTGTTGAAAGCAGAATCTAGCTACTAGTAATTTAATGATAGCCTTAAGTTGGAAAATACTATGTGGCAATTAAAATCAACCTAATAAACAAGAGGGGAACTGAACATATGAAATAAATAATGCACAATGTAGTTAGATATAGATCACTACTTGAACTATGCTGTGGATAAGGCCCACCACTCTCCTTCTATGTCAGGTATCCCTGAAGAGGGTGACTAGCACTTGCAGAGCCTGGGGTGTTCTTCCCAGAGAAATACTTCCATAGGAGGGAGACAGAACAGTTTGGAATCTATTCATCATGTTTGGTATCTTTTGGATTTCACTGGAATGAATCACTAAGTAGGGTTTCCAGAATACTACCCTGAGAAAAGTGGGCAAAGCTCTCTTTAAATTCAAAACGAAAAAGCAAAGGTCTGGAATATATCTTGTGTTCCCTTGCCAGGCAGAGGGCTGTCTGAGGGGGAGACAGAATCTGCAGAATGATGGGCTTTCTTCCCACAGCTGCTAGCAGACTTTTCTGGGAAATGAGAGAACATATTTGCCTGGACTTCAGACTAGTCGCTTTTCGTAGGCTCAAAGGTTAGGCCTCAGGTTGCCTGTTCTCAGGTTCTAGGCTTAGTTTTCATTGATGACAATAATTTCCAGTTTTAGAAAATGGGAATGGGATAGGAAAGGATGTGCTTCAGAGGCTTATGTTAAAAAAACGAAAGTGGCGAGGATGCACATAGATTTCTCAGACATCAAATGGCTCTTTTCAAATTACATTTTGATGGGTGCCGTGTAAATGGTTCCAAAACATGTGAATTGAATTTTCCAAGAAGCACACATGTATTTAAAAATCAGAAGAAAGAAGATCTTGGCGATATTCGTTTGGGGCTTTCCCAGACTCCAAATGCTTTTCTGTTCTTGGTGCCTGGTGGGTTTCCATAACCAGACTCCGTTTTTTTGTGATGGTGACTCAGAGAATGGTTGACTACTTGTCTGAGACACAGGGCTTTGCCAGGGGCCACATTCAGCAACTCAGACTGAAAACTCTACTTGAGCCCTTATTATCTGGGTCGCCTCTGCCTATCTTCAGATGAACCCATGACTCAGCCATTCTCATCCACTAGCTTCTCACTCGGCACATCAGCAAATGAGCTCTGACAATTCGCCGCCAATGCCTCCCCAACCACAGGGGAGCATGTAGGGAACACACTCCTGCTTCACTTAGGCCAGAGGGTGAAGGAGGCATCTAGGATAGAAAAGAGCATAGGTATTAATGCAAACATGGTTCAAATCCCAGCCCCAACTCTTACTAGTTTTTCTTCCTTACACCTTGCCTCCTGATATTGATCATAATGTGAGAATAAAGGCAGTAACAGATATGGAGTACCTAAAATAGTGCTGGCTACCTAGGAGCTCTTAATAAATAGTGTGTGTGTGTGTGGGGGGGGAGGCGGGGAGCGGTAGTCAGCCAATTGTTTCGGTTTCTTTTTTCCTTTTTGGAGTTACTCTCTGCTTTCAGAGACTTCTTTAATACTAGGGTATATTTTCCCTGGTGACATTTTTAGTCCTGCTCTGTTCTCTTGACTACAGTTATGAAATGCGAGACTGCATGAAAATGATCTTAGATGCTTCTTAACAATGTGGAACCCTGGATTCCATATCAAGGAGCTCCAGATTCTTAGCATGGAATGGGAATCTGTATTTCTTTTCTTTTCTTTTCTTTTCTTTTCTTTTCTTTCTTTCTTTCTTTCTTTCTTTCTTTCTTTCTTTCTTTCTTTCTTTCTTTCTTTCTTCCTTTCTTCCTTTCTTCCTTTCTTCCTTTCCTTCTCTCTTTCTTTCTTTTAAAAAATAATTGCCAGAGGGCACATGAACTCACTAGAGACAGAGAGACAGAGAGGGAGAAAGCACCATTCCTCTCCCTTTACGGGATATTGTCACGTCACAATCCCTTCTCTTTCATTTCTCAATCCTGTCAAGATTTAGGGCGTGCACACACACACACACACACACACACACACACTCCTGGCATGTGTTTCAAGCTGCTTGGATTTGGACTCCAACTACAGTTGGCCAAGTGAAATCTGGTTCCTGAAACCAGTAGGCCA
Source organism: Tupaia belangeri chinensis (assembly GCF_000334495.1). Lineage (NCBI taxonomy): Eukaryota > Metazoa > Chordata > Mammalia > Scandentia > Tupaiidae > Tupaia > Tupaia belangeri. Next base: position 4,715,585 of record NW_006159520.1, read on the forward strand.
TGGAGCTCAGGATTCTGCATTTCAAATTAGTGTCTCCATTGATGCAGGTCCGAAGACTGCCATTAGCAAAGAGCTGCTTTTCAGACCTTCGCCTTTGCAACCATCAGAAATGGCGTGTACTGTGAATCATGCACGTGTGGTCACAGAAAATAATGGTTTAAATTGATGTCTCCTCACTAATGTAGTAGCACTTGCTTATATATCAGGATTGTATTGTTAGAAAATACATGAGGGACACTCCTTGCTCAGATATCAGTTTTGCAAGTTGCACGTCTATGTGGAAAGAAGGCTGGCTGGTGCTCACCGTCAAGGGAATTCCTCAGTAGGTCATGACACCTCAGTAGTTGCCCTCATCCTGAGCTCTGCTCTTCTTTATCAAGTACACTGCAATGGGGGCGTTACTCTGGGACTTTGAAATCATCATTTAAAGCAGTAGTTCTCACAGTATGGTCCGAGACCAGCAGAATCAGTAGAAACAAGGAACTTGTTTAAAGTGCCAACAGGTGTTGTGGTGGTTAAGGACGCTGGACTCCCACACGGCCAACTGTGGTTCGGGTCCCGGACCTGGCAGTATGCTTTCTCACTTTCCCTTTCTCCCTCTCTCTCTCACCCATCCCTCTTGGTCAAATTAAAATAAATAAATGAATACGGTTAAATAAAATAATTATTTAAAAATAAATAAATAAAGTGCCCATTCTCGGGCCCCTCCACAGACCTCCTGAGTTAGAAATTCTGGAGGTGAGGGCCCAGTAATCTGTCTCAATTAACCTCACAGGTGATTCTAATATATGTAAACATTTGAGAATCACTATAGGAACAAAAATAGTATCCTTGAAAGTAAATGTCTAATTAATAACATGAAAATACATATATACTATTTAGAGCTATGTCCCAAAGTACATTAAAATAGTATATATTTTACATAGCACACATGCACACATCCATGAATAAATGCATAAACATATTCTGAAAGTATATCAAACTCATCCTCAGAATTCTCAGAAGTAAAATATAGGGCGCATGTGCTCACCAGAAAGACAGAGAGAGACAGAGATACAGAAAGCGAGAAATCACCCCTCAGGGGGGATGGCCACACCACAATACTTTCTCCTCCATTCTTCTCTCGGGATCTTGGGCACGCATGCACATGAGCCCGGAGTGAGTTTAAGCCGCCGGGTCCGGGACTCGAACTGCGGTCGACTATGTGGGATTCCAACAACATAGCCATTACGCTAACTGCTGGTCCCCTCAATTTTTTTTTTAATGAGGCAAGCATTATCTTGATATTAAATCTTACAAGGATATTTTTAAAAAAGATAATTATAGGCCAATTTCATAAATGAATCAAAAAAACAAACAAACAAACAAAAAAAAACACAAAGGCCTACTGACCTTGAGCTGTGAAAAGTTAGTTTCAGGGAGTAAAACTGAAGATTTTCTGCTGAGACTTCACCCTCCAGACCTTATTTTTGAGTAGAGAGGCAAAAATGCAGACCTCTGAGAAGCCTACTGAACTTGAGCTGTGAAAAACTACTTTCAGGGAATAAAACTGAAGATTTTCTACTGAGACTTCACCCTCCAGGACTCATTCCTGAGTGGCGGGGTATCTTTTGTATCCTTCTCTCTGTCTCTTTCTCTGTCTGTCTCTGTCCTTTATTTTTTTTTTTAAGGTGAAGTATTTTCTTGGCTCTCAGACCCTCCTTTTTTTTTTTTTTTTTTAAAAGGTTTTTCCTATAGGACACGTGCTATGCCAGACAGACAGAAAGAGACAGAGAGACAGAAAGCAAGAAATCACCCCCCAGGGGGGATGGCCATGCCGCAATCCCTTCTCCTCTGTTCTCCTCTCGGGATTTTGGGCACACACATACACACGTGCCCAGCGTGAGTTTTAAGCCACTGGGGCTGGGATACGAACCACGGTCAACTACATGGGAGTCCAGCGACATAGCCCTTATGCTAACTGCTGGTCCCACAGACCCTCCTTTATTTTGCTAATTCTTGCCATTTCCTTCTCCCATTTAAAACAATTTTTTTTATTGTCCTTTTTTTTTCTCTTCTTCTGTTTCGTTTCCTTTTTCTTTTACCTTCATCACTTTGCTACTCAGCCTCCACACACTGAGTCTCTAAACATGTCTAAGTGAACCATAGCCAAACATTCGAATACTATTAGGATCAGAATATTCCTCAATTCCCACTGAATCTTACACACAAAAGAAGAAAAATGGAATGGCAGAGAGATTGCAGATCACCTCCTCCTGCATGCCTCTGAATGTTCAGATTGAACTTCAGGAAATTAGGAAGAAATGTATAACCAGAAATGACCAGAAATTACTGCAGGGGCATAAGAAATATAAGAAACCAAGAAAATACCTCTTCTCCAAGGGAAAAGAATAACTCCTCTTCATCCACAGACAGACAGTGGAACTTGCGGAAATGTCTGATAAAGAATTTATAATATTCAAAATGTCAAAGCTAACAGAGATGCAAGAGAAGAGAGACAATGAACTCCACAAGATGCAGGAGAAAATAATTGAGTTCCAGGAGGTGAGGAAGTTCTTACATGATCTGAAAGAGGAAATACACACCATAAAAAAGAATCAAATGGAACTGTTAGAGAAAGGAATTTCAAACCTCTCTTGAAAGTATTAAAAGCAGACTAGATCATACAGAAGATTGAATCTCAGATGTAGAAGACAGAATCACTGGCCTAGAAAAATCCAACATGAAGGCTAAGAAAATAGCCCCCCAAAATGAGAAAAATATACGAGAAATACTAGATACCAATAATCATCCAAAGAGCTGGATAATTGGCATCTCAGAAGGTGAAGAGACCAATAAGGGCATTGGTAATCTAGTCCATGAAATCCTGCAAGAAAACTTTCCAAACCTAGAAAGGCATTCAAAGATCCAGACCCAAGAAATACAAAGGGCCCCCAATAAAATAAATGCAAGAAGATCTTCTCCAAGACACATTATAGCCAGATTGACCAAAACCACAGACAAAGACAAGATACTAAGATTGGCAAGAGAGAAACATCAAGTTACCTCGAAAGATATCCATCAGGCTAACAACAGACCTCTCATTGGAAACAACGTGAGCAAGGAAAGAATGGGAAAATGTATTCAAAGGGTTAAGTGAAAAACTAATTCAACCAAGAATATTATACCTGGCAAGATTATCCCTCATATGTGAAGAAAAGACAAGAACATCCTCAGATGAACGAAACCTGGAAGAATTTACCTACACCAGGCCAGCTCTCCAAGAAGTTCTGAAGGGAGTGCTATATCAGGAAAACTAAATACAGACACACAGAAATAAGAGTTTAAAACAACTAAGAAAATGGCCAACTTAATGGTTAGAACAAGTGTGGAGTTGAATGTTATTTTCCTGGATTTAAATGGAAAGTTCAGACCACAATAGAAGATAAAGTACATGAGACTGAACTGGTGAAATACAATCTTATGACTTTTGACTAAAACATTACTGATTTTCCTCTGTGCTTTGTTTTCCAGAGTTAAGGATTTTTGTCTTCTCTGGAGGTGTTGATAGGTTCATGTACCTACTATTTGAACAGAATCCTAACCTGTTTCCTGGTTTTAAGTCTTAAGCAAAGTTCTCTTAACAATTTTTAATTTTGATTTATTAAAGCTATAACTGCTCTTCTTGAAATTAAAAAAATATTTCAAAATACCTATTTTATGGTTGCAGTAAGCTATATAGCCTCAGCTAAATGCTACTTTATATTATATTCCTTTCTCAGAGTTTCATGCCTAAAGTCAGACATGTGTTCACAGATATGTATATATCAGCTGAACTTGCTATTGAAAATAGTTAGATTAATTAAGATATTTTGTGAATCAATAAAATGTGGGGAAATAAAAAAGAATGGAACGCAACTATAAATACCAGAGACAGTGTGAGAGGAGGGTGGGAAATGACAGAGGGTGAGAAACATGGGAATTTATACATATATATATATATATGAAATAAGAAATGGAAAATTATTTGTTGATGATAACATATATAATTAAGCCACCATACAGTGTATTCTGGATGGAAAACCACATTTTGTATGTTGTGATGATGCTCAGCAAATGAATGTAAAATAAATAAATTTAAAATATAAAATAACACAAAAGCTAAAACATAATGCTATATAAAGCTAGTTTATTTTAGGAATACATGATTTGTGAACATAAAATAAATCAATTAATTAACTTACCACATTATCGGAATAAAGGGAGGAAATCAAATGATCATCTGTATAGATGCAGAAAAAGCATTGATAAGAGCCAAACAGTGGCACGACAGTGATGCAACTAGATCCACACAGAGAAGGTCTTCGGTTGATGTCCTGGAACCTCCCTTAGCACACTCGGCATGCACAGAAGCCTAGGAGCTGAGCTGGCTGAGACTAGGGGTGAATCATGGCATGGGGACCCTATTGGCAGTGCTGTCTTTTTGTCTCTGTCTTTATTTCCCTGTCATGGAAAAAATAAGGCAAAGCATTGGTAGAGTAAAATAAATAAATAAAACTATGGAAAAAAAGAAAAACAGAAACAATATCTCTAAAATTTTAGCTCATCTTAAGCCACAATGAAAGATAAAAACAAAGACAGAACATCCCGTCATGATAAATTTAGTAAGCAAGGATTAGAAGGGAGCTTTCTCAGTCTGAGAAATAGAAACTACATGTTAAAACCATCGTCAAATGTTAGCTGACTACTAGTTAATGAACCTAGTGCCAGAATCTGGAAGAATTTTACAATTACAAAGCCCAAGAAGCTGAATCGGAAAACACAGTTGGTGCTCTATTCTGCACTGTGCCAACTAGAACAAAAATGGCAAGCCACACCTTTCATCTGTCATTAAAAGTGGAAGGAGATCTGCACCAAATGAAAAAATGGGCAATCATCCCTCCTCTGTGATGGCTCTTTTTCGTGAAGCAGCCAGTGTTGTTCCTGTCTCCCATCTGTACCTCTTTTTTTTTTTCTGTATTCAGCAGAATAAAACACTTTCAAGAAACAACTGGGCAGGAAGTAAGGAAGGACTGAATTTCATCCTGGGAGGTTTGATTCCCACAAGAAAAGTGCTGTGGTGGAAGCAGTTGGGAAGCATAGGCGGCTCGTGGGGACCAGGGTGCTTTATGAACTCCATCTGTTCCCAGCATCCACGAGTTATGCAGTGGGCAGAGCAAGATTCTGTTTCATTCCAGCATATCCCTGTTAGATGCAATCCTGCTAGAAACTGGAACCAGCTAAAAATTGCATGCTTCAACTCATCCTACACAGACATCAAACATGGATCTGAGAAGATGACTCAGTCTACCCAAATAGATCTGAGGTGACTCACTCCAGGCCATGTGGAATGGAGCCAGGGCAAAGCATACATTCTATAGATCTGTGAACGAACATGAAATCTAAATGGAGCTCAGCTCATCTTAAATGAGAAAATTGGGCAAAATGTGAATCTAATGAGGAAAATAATTCAGTGATTATTCATTTGTGATTTATTAGAAAACATTTATTTTGAAAAGAATTATTTATTTATTTATTTATTTATTTATTTATTTATTTCTTCTTCTATTTGACCAGAAAGAGACAGAGGGAGGTAGAGTGAGAAAGGAAGCCGCCAAGTCCAGGACTTGAACCACAGCTGGTCATGTGGGAGTCCAGTGTCTTTTTTTTTTTTTTTAAGAATTATTTATTTATTTAATTCCATTTGTTATTATTTTAAAAATTTAACCAGACAGAGACAGAGAGAGAAAGAGACAGAGAAAAGGAAAGTGAGAAAGCAAGCCACCAGGTCCAGGACTCAAACCGCAGTCAGCCAGGTAGGAATCCAGTGTCTTTTAACTACCACGCCACCTGGCAGCCCTGGGAGTCCAGTGTCTTAGCTACCATGCCATCTACAGGGCCCTTCAAAAAACATTTATGAAACACATGTAATACATCAAGTGCAGAAACAAAAAGAGTAAGAAGCAGAGTTAACGTGGTAAAAATGGAAACAGAGATGTGGAACACAAGCTTCAGGAGATTCTCAAAATGGCAGGGAGAAAGACCAAGAGAGGAAAACGAGAGAAGATCGTCCCCATGGAGGACAGGCATTGGAGGTCTAACCCAGTGGTCAGAGATGCTTCTGGAGATAAAAACAAGGACAGTTAGAGTACAAATCATAACCAAAAAAAAAAAAAAAAATTGCCTAAGCTCCAAGAGTAAAAACACTTATAATCTTTTTTTCTTTTTCTTTCCTTTCTTTCACACCCTCCATGTACTACCCGCTTTCTTTTTTTTTTCTTTTTTGGAGAGGTTTTTTTCGCTATAGGGCGCGTGCGCTCACCAGACAGACAGAGAGAGACAGAGAGACAGAAAGTGAGAAATCACCCCCCCAGGGAGGATGGTCACGCCGCAATCCCTTCTCCTCCATTCTCCTCTCGGGATCTTGGGCACACACGCACATGCGCCCGGCGTGAGTTTTAAGCCACCGGGTCCAGGACGTGAACCGCGGTCGACTACATGGGAGTCCAGCGACATAGCCATTACATTAACTGCTGGTTCCCAGAGAAAGCGCAACCCCTCAGGGTCCTGACTCTGATACACCCCCAGCTTCCGCGGTGCCAGTGTACTCGAGGAGGTCTCCGGATGCGAACCGGGAACCCCACCCTTGCTCCAGGTCGGCCTCGCAGAGCCTACCCACTTTCTACCAATCACTTTCTCCCCTTACTGTCCATAGTATCCATAAAAGGAAAAAAAAAAAGATTGTAAATGATAAACTTGTGTTTACAAGAGAAAGAGAAAAATATATCAAAACCTCTTTTTCTGTATTGTCTGAAATAGTTCACAGTAGTGTGTATCTGTGAATTTATCTGTCATCGAAAGAACACTTGGCCTAAGAGAAAGGACTGGCGACTGTGCAGTATGTTTACCATCTTTTGTGAAATTGGGGCTTATTAATTTATATCTGTGTGAGACTGTTATAAATATCACCTGTATTTTTGATACATTGAAATTGCTACTGAAATTAATTTTGCCAATGCTTTCCATATGAGCTGCTTAAAAAAAATTTTAAAACATAAATACAACGTAATATAAAAACTAGTTTGGGGGCGCGCCCGGCGGAAGCCGGC
>NW_006159520.1:4724817-4733314 GCF_000334495.1 Tupaia belangeri chinensis
AAAAAAAAAAAAAGGAGAGAGAAGAGGATAAAGACAGCAGTGAATCAATAGAGAGGCAGGATGTTAATGAGAAATAGATATGGTTTATTACCTGTTGATGATGACATGTATAGTATTCTCAACTGAACCGGTATGGGAAGTATTTCATGATGGGTGAAGTCTTTTTAATAAGCAAAAATGAGAAATAGTGATTGATTGTTTAAAAAAAATAATAATAACAATTATTGGGAAAAGCATGGAAAAGATATTGAATGATAAAGCGGGGAGATTGATATCTCTGTATTGACTGACATGCATGGCATCCCATTTTGAAAAAGCAATGGAAGTCAATGTAAAGTTATATGTAATCTAGTGTAATAGAAAGAAGATTATGATGATAATAAAATAAAAAAAAAAAAAAAAAAAAGTCAACCTAAAAAAAAAAAAAAAACCTAGTTTGCCACATTCTAGGCAAATTCAGTGAAAAGAGAACCGCTTGAAGACATAACCTGAAATTTGAAAAAAAAAAAAAAAGATGACTTAAAAATGAAGCTAAGAACATTCATTTAGGGGAAAGCATTAGCTACAATCAAATAGCACCAGGCTGGCTCTAGACTATGCACTTATAAAACAAAATGCCACATAAAAATGAGGCATGACTGCCAAAGTTTTGAGAGTAAATAGCTGTAAATAAGTTTATTCATGGCATAACTGTGTAAAAAAATTCAAAGATTGTTTTAAATATGTAAGAGTTTGGAAAATATTACGAAATACTATAGTAAATATTCAAATTATTGAGAGCTTGGGATATAGTAAATAGCATCCATCTTCACTGCCCAAATTTAGAGTCAACCGGGACCAGCAATTAGCACAATGGCTGTATCGCTGGACTCCCATATAGTTGACCACGGTTCAAGTCCCGGACCTGGTGGCTTAAACTCACGCCGGGCGCATGTGCGTGCGTGCCCAAGATCCCAAGAGGAGAATGGAGGAGAAAGGATTGCGGCGTGGTCATCCCCCCTGGAGGGTGATTTCTCGCTTTCTGTCTCTCTGTCTCTCTCTGTCTTTCTGGAGGGCGCACGCGCCCTATAGCGAAAACCAATTCAAAAAACAAAAAATTTAGAATCAACCAAGAAACAGCCAGAAATTGGTTAGATGGGCCAAATTCCTCCTCCATGTTGCTGATAAAGCTCTTATCGAAGGATATGTCTTATGTAAAGGGGTCCTGAAAAAACTCATGGCAAATGCATATTATGAAAACAATGCATAGATTTCAAAAATTGTTTGCACCAAAATAAAATATGTTAATTCCATCTTCCATGAACCTTTTGAAGTACCCTTGTAGCTCCACCCTGCTAGATCTCCTATCGAGTCCTAGGAACAGACAGCTGTACCCACAAATCTTCCCCATGTGAGTGAGTGTCTGTCCTGATAAACATCTGGCATGGAGGGATCAGGTAGAACAGATGCCTCTTGAAGGCAGGCTTGGTCCAGGACAGTGCGATTCCAAACATGTCTGATTTTTTTAGCCCAAACTTGCCAGTCAGAAAAGTGACTGCCCTACTCCCATTCCTTCTGAGAAAAGGGAGTGAGAGGAGAGGAAAAGGGGGCTGGTAGTGTTCCCCTAGTGCTTCCAGGAGTAGGGAAGAAGCATCTCTCTTCTCCCCATTCAATTCAGCCACGTCTTTCCTCCTTGATGCTCCCCGGCCCCCACTTCCCAGCTCCCCACTCCCCTAGTAAAGCTGCTGCCTGAGATATAAATGAAAATGAAAACCCACAGACTGGGGACATTATGACTTAAAAAGTCCAACATGTATGCTCCCTGTTGGAACCTATTCTAAGGGAAAATATCTTAGAGACAAAACTTATGTTATTCATTGCAGCAGTATGTACTATTTAAAAACCACTTTTTGTACTACTTATAATTGCAAAATATTGCAAATGACATCTTTGAGAAATGGAACAATCATTCTGCCTTAAAAGTGATGTTTTTTAAAGTTATTTTTTTTAACAATATGGGAAAATGCAGAAGGCCTGATGATATACAGCAGAGAAATAATAGGTTTTTCTCTCACATGCCAACTAGAAATGAGCGTGAGTGCTTTTATGTTCCCCAGATGGATTTTGAGGCCACAGCTGGGTCTCGAAGAAAGAAACAAGAATGAATGGTGTAAACAAAAATTGTGATGGGCTGCAGTGTTAGGGGTGCAGGAGGGGGCAAGTTTGTGTTCTTTACATCTCCAGTTTATCTGTGGCACTATGGTCGTTCTTGCATTCAGGAACTGCCTTAACCAACCAAGTGGGGGACACTTCTCAGTGATCCAGTCAGGAATGGTGTGATACTGCCAAATATTTGTTTTCTCCTTATGGTATGATTTCAACTGCGTAAGGAGAAAAATGCAAATGAGAAAAAGATGGGAGGAATATATACGGAAATGTGAACAGACATGGTTGCAGGAGTCCAGAGCACGTGCAACTCTTCCCTGCTTCCTCTAAGTGTTGCACTGCGCATGGGGCTCCCTGGGATTGAACCCCAGCACTGCCACTTACTAGCTCATGTTACTTAACCTCTTCGTGCCTCAGCTTTATTTTTGCAAAGGAATGGTGATAACTGCACATAGGTCAGAAGGTCAGGACTCAGGCAAATGGGACAGCATTAAATTTTTTGTGTGTCGGGACCAGCAGTTAGCATAACGGCTATGTCACTGAACTCCCATGTAGTTGACCGTGGTTCGAGTCTCAGATCTGGTGGCCTAAACTTACACCAAGTGCATGTGCGTGCGTGCCCAAGATCTCGAGAGGAGAATGGAGGAGAATGGAGGAAAAGGGATTGCAGTGTGGCCATCCCCCCCTGGGGGGTGATTTCTCGCTTTCTGTCTCTCTCTCTATCTTTCTGGTGAGTGCATACGCCCTATAGCAAAAACCTCTCCAAAAAAAAAAAAAATGTGTGTGTGTGTGTGTTCACCAAAGAGAGAGAAAGTGAAAAAGCGTATACATGGCAGATGGTCATGCCACAAACCTTCGCCTCCATCTCTCGCTCTCTCGGATTTGGGGCACACACACACACGTAGTATGTTTCTCAAGTTGCTGGGTCAGAAACTCGAGCCATGTAGTTGACCATGTATGATTCAGCTGTCTTAATCACCCTGCCATTGGCTGGCCTCAAAATTAAATATTCAAAATATTAAAATACATAATGTGCATACGACAGTGCCCAGCACACAGGAAGCCTCACAGAAGCATTAGCCATTCTTATTAGTGGTAGCACAGTGAGAAAAGCCTAATTTTATAATGAGATAAAAAAGAAAAAAAAAAAAAGAAAACCCAGGGAAGACAATGCAGAAGCATGAACAAATGTTGGATAAAATGGTAAGTGGCAAAATCCTTAGCATATGATTTTATGTTTAACGTATATGTAACTAAATAAAACTATACAGTTAAAACTTTGCATGTGAAAAAATATTTCAAAGAAATACATAAAAATGAAAGACTTTTAAGAGATGGAAATTAGAGGCTCTCAAATCCATTTTCTCTTATGTCTTTAAATTGTTTAAACATATACATTTGAGACTGGGCTGGGGCAGCAGTAGCACAATGCTCTGTGGGGCTGACCCACAGGGGAAGTTCTGGGTTCATGTCCAGAGACCTCCCTAAGTGCACTGGGCAGGTGGGTGCCCAGGATCCATAGCTGGCAGAGACTGTATTGGGGATACTTTCTCTGTCTCTCTCCCTCACGGGAGAAACAAACGTAGTATGTGAGTTTTAAACAATCTCTCCCCTATTCTCCCTCATTATAGATACCTTCAACTGCAGTAGAGGTCTATAATTTTTGCTCAGCCTCCCTCTGCTCTAGTTCTGAGAAGAACAGTTCTCTTTTTCTGGGCTTCAACCCTCTTGCAAGTCTAACCATGCAGTTTCTACACAATTATTAAACTGCTCAACCTGGGAGGACATTTGACCCAAGCTGAGCCAAGTAGATAGAGCCTTTCTTTGGGAAATTTTGAACTTGGGAATGAAGAACGTGTGATTCTGTTTCTCTTTCGGATGGTTTGAGAACATTGGCAGTGGTGTAAAATGAGGCTTTTCTAGTGAGAATGAGCAATGCTGCACACCGAGGGAAAAGGTGAGTGAGAAGTTTAACATAATTGTATACATGTATGTATGTATATGCTTGTGTGTGTAGAGAGAGAGTCAGTGCCCTGGTAACATTTATATCCTGCTCCCAAATTTTTTTTTTAGAGTGGTTTTTGCTATAGGGCGAGTGTGCTCACCAGAAAGAAAGAGAGAGACCGAGAGACAGAAAGTGAGAAATCACACACACACACACCCCCAGGAGGGATGGCCACGCCACAATCCCTTCTCCTCCATTCTCCACTTGGGATCTTGGGCACGCACGCACACGTGTCCAGCATGAGTTTAAGCCACTGGGTCTGGGACTCAAACTGCGGTCAACTACATGGGAGTCCAGCAACATGGCCATTACACCAACTGCTGGTCCCAACAGTTGATTTTTATCTGCTGTACTTTGTTCTTAAATTATACTTGGCTTTTTTGTGTGTTTTCCCAGAAACAGGGTCTCACTGTGTTGCCCATGCTGGCCTTGAACTCATGTTTCTTCCACCTCAGTTTCCAGAATAGCTGGGATCACCGCTGTGTACCACTGTACCTTTCAGCTTAGTTTTTTGTTTCGATAATAATGGCTTTGGAGTATCTAACTTCTACATCATTTCTAACTTCTAATTTCTAGTATCCATTTTTTATAATTCTGCAGTTTTTTGGTGCCAGCCAGTTGCTCACAAGGCTTGCTTGCCTTCTGCTCTTTGTAACTGTTCTTTTCACGCTCACGGAAAAGACAGAGAGAGACAGCAAGAAATAATCTCCCACCCCAGGGAGGAGAAATGACCATGCTACAATGCCTTCTTTTCCATTCTACTCTTGAGATTGGGGAGTACACGAACATGCACCCAGCGTGAGTTTTAAGCCACCGGGTCTGGGACTCAAACCCTGGTCTACATGAGAGTCCAGCGATGTAACCATTATGCCATCTGCTGGTCCCTGTAAATGCTCTTGAAGCTGCATTCTTTTTCTTCAGCCATAGTCCCTGAGGTATTGAGCAGTCTCATACACTGGAAACCTTATCCTGTCCTACAAGGAGGCTGCAGGCCCAGCAATCTCTCTGGTCCCATCTTGCAGATCTCTGTGAGAAGCTTGGCTGTGCTGGCTATTGGACAGCACCAGCTGCAGCCGACTGTTCCATCTCTCCGGCCTGCTCTGACTCTGCTTTGCCTCTGCTGACTCTGGGTCTCCAGATCTGGATGCATCGCTCATCAATCTGCTAAGTCCATGTAAGAAGTCACAGCGTCTGAGAACAGTGTTGCCAGGGAGACTTTAGCCTGGAAATAGCAGCCACTTTTCTCAATAGTCTTTTCCTGTTCCAGCTTTCAAAATCTTTCCCCTTTTTCACAGCTTCAGGGTAAGAGACAAAACAGCTGTGCTTTATGTTTGAAAACTGCAACTCACATTCAAAATGCTAGAATCCCGGCAGAAAGCCCATTTTCAGCATTTTTTTTTTGAGAAGTAGGCAAAGTTTATTCTTTTATTTTAATGTTAACTTAGTGTGTGTTTTAATTACACAAGTAATACTTTATCATTGTTGAAAATTTGGAAGATACAGAATGCAAAATATAATAGAAGAATTATCACAGATGAAACAAAAAAGTAAAACTATACAAAACCTTTTCAGCACTTTAATTAACTAATTAATTAATTAAAGGTTTTTGTCATAGGGCATATACACTCCCCAGAAAGGCAAGAGACAGAGACAGTGAAAGAAAAAAAATGAGAAATCACTCCCTGGGGTATGGCCATGCTGCAATCTCTTCTCCTCCATTCACCTCCTGGGATTTTGGGCACACATGCACATGTGCCCAGCATAAGTTTTAAGCTGCCGGGTCTGGGACTTGAACAGCAGTTAGCCATGTGGGTGTCCAGTGCAGTAACCACTACATCACCTTCTGGCCCCTTCAGCACTTTTAAATCCTCTAATTTATATTTATTAGCACTAGAAAATTTACATCAAGTAAAATCATCATACTCAGAAGCCCGATGTGGAAACAGATGAAGCTGTGGGGTAGATTAAATTTGGGAGACTCAGAGTCTTGCTGCTCAGCTGAGACCTTCACTGTCTGCAAAAGAACATTGGAACCCTCTGGTAGGTCTCAGCCTTGCACAGGCCGGTGTGAAGGCTGCTGTTCTAGGTAATTTTGGTGCAAGACTTAAATACTATGAATGGATAAACAGCCAAAGGTTTTCTAGGCTTGGTGCTCTTGTTGCCTGAGGATTGGAGCACATACTATTTTAGGATTGATGGCCCTTTCATCTTCCATATATTCCACCTTTTATTAGAGCCCAGTTGCCCCAGTCTAAAGCAGGGATGATTAACCTGAGGTTCAAATACTTCCAGGAACATACATACAGCTTTAATTAATGTAGGGTTCATGTGCATTAGTTTTCTTCTTTTCTTTGCCAGAGACCACATGAGCTAGCCAGAGAGAAACAAAGATTTATATATATATATATATATATATATACACACACACACACACACACTATATATATATATATAAAAGTGTGTGTGTGTGTGTGTGTATATATACACACACACACAGAGAGAAAGAAAGCAAAAAAGCACCTCCCATTGGGCAAGGTCATGCTACAGTCCCTTCTCCGTTTCTCCCTCATTTTGAGACTTTGGGCATACACAAGCACATGTACCCAGTGTATTTCTGCTGTTAGCTCTGGAACACAAATCACTTGGTCAGCCATGTGGGATCCAGCTACTATAGGTTGACCCATAATTTTTTTCTTAATAAGTAATATTTTTGAGGGGGCAGCAAGTTGTACAGTGGTTAAGACAATGGACTCCCACATGGCCGGCCATGGTTTGAGTCCTCGATCTGGCAACTTGAAAATCATGACAGATGCATGTGTGTGCATGCCCAAAATCCCAAGAGAAGGATGGAATAGAAGGAATTGCACTATTCCCCCATCCTCGACTCCTCCCCCGTGGGTGATTTCTTACTTCCCTCTCTGTCTTTGTCTCTCTCCACCCTCCAGCCAGTGCACACTCCCTATGACAAAAACATAACAACAATAATAATAATAATTTTAAAGTGCTCAGCAATTTATAGTTCAGCAATATAGTTGAAAACTTTGAATTTAGAAACAAACGAGAAAACAATTTTAGTGTTTTTTCTCCCATTGCTTTTAGGCTTGACCTCGATGTGTTCATCATATTTATTTACAATCAATTGACATTTTGCCCCCAAACCTCCAAACTTAAATTGAAATGTTGTCTTACACCCAGTATTTTAACATCACCCTTACAAAATAACCACACAGCACAGGAAACTAATGTTAGAATACAAATGAATGGAAATGGTATTAATTTCTTAGGAAGATTATGTTTTCCCCCCATTATTAGTAGTATCGTTCTGTAGGTCATGAACATATTGCTGACAAGTTGTTTCAAAAATTTTGGTAATTTATCTTCTATACACTAACAGGATTTCTTTCAAATGAAATCCTGTAACGAGTGCATCCTTTAAAAAAGTGATAGCGTGGTTAGGGATTTTGCGATGTGAAAGAGCTGTGTTTTGTCATTTTATAGGTCCCCATCTGATGTTTGGAGTTTTCCATGGTGTGTTGGCTGTCCTTGCACACCACTTATTCTGCAAGGGAGGGGCAGGTCTTCCTCTTGGACTGATAGGCTTGTCACTAGTCTCCACCTTTCTCACCTCTGCCACCTTCCCTCCCCTAGTCCATAGCAAATAGAACAGCTGGGCTGCTTTTCAGCCTTTAGATCAGGATGAGGCAGAGCTGGGCTCTGAATCTGCCTCCCACTCATAATCACATTGCCGGCCTGGACACTCTTCACCCCATAAAGGCATACAGAATGTTGTATGCCCTATTGAATCCCTTCTTTCGCATTCTTCATAAAATGTATGACCAAGTTAAAAGGGCAGATTGAGATGAGTCCCTACACTTTCTGTTCCTTCAGGGAGACCTCAGTCAGCTCGTTTCATTTAATATCCTTTTGTTTTTAATGATCGTTCTTAATGTGTAGTTGGAAAACTAGGTACTTTCCTGTCGGTGGATGTTCGTGAGAAGAGGCAGAATTTCACGGTTAAGTTTTAAAGGACAAAATTAATGCGACAGGAAGCATCCCTGTGGCTTCCCCGAGTATGTCAGAGAGACTTCCTCTGCTCCCTGGAGCTGCGGGCCCCCTAGCGGCTCCTTGGCGTTTTCTCTCCGAATGCCTCCTCCATAGAGTGCACTGCCTGCCAGCTGGACCTGCCAATGTGTTTGTCACAGCAAGTTCTGCCTCTCTTTGAAATCAGTTGAATTCAGGGCTTTTTGTTCCATGTTGCACAGCTTTAAATAAAAAAGATCGTCGAAGCATGGAAACAGTAGCTAATTAAAGTTCTTCATTTCCCTTTGTTAGATGCCTGCTCTCTTC
>NW_006159520.1:4733327-4734023 GCF_000334495.1 Tupaia belangeri chinensis
TCTTCCCATGCTTTGGGAGAGAGGACAGTGAAGTTAGGGGCTCAGCACCTCTAAGGAGTGTTTGTTCAGGGCCCAGTACTGCAATGGCCGCTCTCCCAGCCCACCTCTGTATTTTCTCCAAGGCTGCTACTCTGTAACAGAACTAAGCAGTTCTTTTCAACTTCTTGACCCAATTTAGGTTTATCTTATGAGGCCCTTGAACCTAGACATGGATTCGATTGAATTGTAGAGGAGCCCATTGGGTTCTGGACCCCTTTGTCTTTATGATTTCAGGTATGGGAATGGCCTTGCACTTATGTATGTATGTGCTCAGTAAACACTGGGCGAATAAATTAATGGAAAGAACTTATGTATATGTGACATTCCATCTCAATTCTAGTTTCTAGGGAGAAATTCGTTATCTTAGCATATTCTTTCTCCAGAATCATAAAATACCTGGAAATAATTCTGGAAGAGAGAAACATTGTGTTTAATAACAAAGTTTTTGTTTGTTTGTTTGTTTGTTTGTTTACTACTTTTCACGTCTTCTTGGGGGACAAAATGAAATGCTGTGAACATAGAGCATGTCTTCACATTGACTGTAACATAATTTGTTTGTTGGTTTTAATTTAGGATGCAGACCTGTGAACAGTACTGAGCGAGGACAAGGAGCCCATTCATTGGGGGCTCTTACCCAGAGCCCAGCGACCTGTCCTG
>NW_006159520.1:4734054-4742054 GCF_000334495.1 Tupaia belangeri chinensis
CAGGAATGTGCTGCCATGGAGGGGGAATGTCCAAGGAGGGGCTAGGGGATGGCGTACTAAGAATTCAGCCCAGGGAGGAGCAGAGAACAAGATACATTCAGAGGGCTCTGCCAACTATAACATCATAGGAATCCGATTCTTATTCTAAATTTTAAAATATTCTGGTCTTAGGAGCCATTTATCAAACCTTTTTCTTTTGTTTTCTGTCTCATAAATTAAAAGGAGAGCTATGGTTCAATTCAAATAACCAGTAGCTGCTGGGTCAGATTCTACTGAAGACATTGTCCTTGCATAGAGCTAGAATATCCGGTGCATGCTCCTACATCTCCGACATCCTCCTCCTACCTCCTCGATGTCCCTTTCTTTTACTATTCTATAATATGGACCTCAGGTCATTGCCAGGCATTGCTTTTCCTAGACAGGATGCTTCATTCATGGGTGGATGCACTGTTCTCAAGACCCCCCCTTCTGCAGCCATCATCCATGGCTCTGACACTGTCCCGATCTACCGCTCCACTCTGCTACCCTGTCACAGTGAGACAAGGGTGGGTGAGAACAGTAGACTCTGTCACCAGACCACAGCATAGTGTTTCCTGTGTCTTTTGACAAAGTTTTCTTATTTGGGGAGGGGGGGAGAGAGAGTATTGACTTTTTTCATTGCTTTTTGCAAACTGGGAAGCAATACGAACCAGAAAGCAAAACGAAAGGCAGTACCTGTGTTCCAAAGGTTGATCAAGCTTTCATGTATCCTGACATCATTTTTGTTTCCTGCCATCCTTGTAGAAGGATATAATGGGTACCTTGCCCATCTGGGGGTTTAAACTTGGTAAGGGGGTAGGAAGTGGTAAGACACCAAGCCCAATATCCCAACAGAGGTGATTGTATCTTTCCTCCTCATTGGGGCTCATTAGGCCCTCATTGTAAACAGAACTCCTACTGGACAGGTTCAACAGTCAGAACCATGCACCTGTCTTTGTAATGAGTATGTTTATATAACTCAGGTCCTACACTGATTTTATATTAATGTTTATATAATAGATGTTATATATATATTTTGTATATTTAAAATATATGTGAAATCAGTGTAGGAAGGACTCTGTCTATATAGCTGCACTGAGATATATCTGTGTATAACATGCAAGAGTTGTGAAAGTTACTTGCTAACGTTGCAAGCGTATGTGAGGGGGGGTGGAGTAGGTGGAGGTGCATTAGAGACTGCAGAAGTATTAAGTGCTGCCATTGCATAGCTTATGCTGGAAAGTTGGCGGAGTAACTCACAGATGAGGCCAGGCCCCTTCCCATCTCTGCCACTGGCAAGGCTGTGAATTCACCCACCTACTTCACCTCCTCCAGCTTCACAGCACTGTTGGGAGATTTAAATATGATGTGCTTAGTCCAGTGACCTGCCACTTGGTGAACGCCCATAATAATTGCTCATTAAATTGAAGAGAATATTTGTGGCTGCAATAATTAGCTGTACACAGTGCAAGTGCTTTAAGCACTCTTCATCTATGTGGTTTAAAATGTATGGTGCCAAATGGAGAAGAGCCTATTAAAGTAGCAGGGTACTCTATGAAAAATTTCACTTTTTAAGGGAAAGACTATTCCAGCTACTACTCAGTATTTAAAAAGAACCACCTTGAAACATACTTCCTGTTATTTGAATAGTCTGGATTTATTATTAAAAACTAAAGCCAAAAATGTCCCATAGAGACCGTCAGGAAGAACCCTTGTTCTTCTTCAGTGAATTAGCAGAAGCTTTGTTCACTGCCTGGACATGCAGAACAAGCCCTAGGGAGGAGGTGCATCAGCTGGCATGAGGAAATTAGGGTCTCCTGGGATGGAAGAAACTGATAGTACAAATTCTAGGTTCTGAATGAGTCAATCAGGAAACCACTGAGATGGACCTCGCTAAGGGTTCTTTAAAAGAAAACTGCCCCAAAGAGACAGGGAAATTGGATTAATGGACAAGCCTGGCTCTGGCTCAGGAGCAGGATGGTCTAGATCTCTGAGATGGTACCAGTCCTCCTGAGAATGGCCATGTTGGAATCTCAAATAACTGGTTTCAGAGAGACCTATGAGAGTCTGACGTAGTTTCTGTGGAGGAGAATACTGGGAAGACTGTCCTCTTTCAAAGAGCTGTAATGAAATGATCAGCAATGTGGCATGTACCACCACAGCCTGAACCTCTGCAGAAGATATTTCTGAAACTCGACATGTGATGGAGCAGGGATTAAAGCAGGTTTTCTCCACCATGCCAACTTCCTAAACCATCACGAATCCCAGAGCTTGAATAGTGTTTGTGTTTTAATGACCAATACAATGCCAAGCCAGAGAGCTGACACAGGATATGTGGTGCAATTCCAGAAATCAGTGAGTGGGCGAGGGTGATTTAGGAAGTTGGAATAATGTGATCTGCCTAGTTCTCCCAAAATCTACATGGGCAATCAGAAATTTGAAGTTTCCTCCCTGTGAAAAATGGAAATTGATGGAGTCTATACATAACGAGACTAAAAAAAGAAAAAAAATCTGTGATCTATACCCAGAGTGTCTTTCTAATGCTTCTCCATTTTATTCCCCAACTCCTTGTTTTCAGCAAACAATGTCATATGACCACATCATTCTAATAGTCCTGCAATGGTTTGAATGTGTCCTACTGAAATACATGGTTTGAAATTTGGTTTTGATGGTATTAAGAGGTTGGAGTCTTAATCTGACTATGAAATTAAGAGATGAAGCCTTTGGGAGGTGATTCAGATTAGATAAGGTTATCAGGATGGGGCTTCTAGTTTTGAATACTGGTGGGTTTATAAGGAGAAGGAATAAGCTCAAAGCAGAGACATGGACACAGACAGACAGACACAGATATGCTTCCTCATGTCCTCTCGCTATGTGATATCCTGTGCCAGCTTCAGATTCTCCACCAATAGGAAGAGTCTCACGAGATATGGCCCCTCAACCTTGGCAAAACTGTGAATGCAATAAACCTCTCTTCTTTATAAATCACCTAGTCTGTGGTATTCAATTGTTAGCCACAAAAAAGTGGATTAAACCCAGTGCATCTCAGCATTCCCAGAAAACATAAACACTGAAAACTTTTTCACAACTTGTACAAAAAAAAAAAAAAAATAGACTAAGGAAACACCTACAAAATACTTGTGGTTTTGCTCACTTCAGTTATAAAGATACTAATTCTGTTTTGAGCGATTACTTCATTTCTAACAGTGCTAAATCTTATCTAATACCATAATTTTTTTCTAAGCATGTACTTTAGAATGACAGGAAAATTACTTAGTTCTTAGAAAATAGCTTTAAATGATTTATTAGAGCAAGGAGTAATTTGGCACTATTTTTTGGGGGGAAGAGGAAAGTATATTTTAAAGCTATCAACCTCTAGGTAAAATTAACCTACTTTCAGAAATTTTAATCACGCCCCTTCTAACTTAATAATCATTAAATTTGTCTTGCAATCAATTTGAAACAAACCATGAAACGATAATGAATAGAGCAGCCTATAATTTAAGAAAAACCTGGCATTCCAAATTAATAATTATAAGACTTATGAGAATGGGATAAAAAATAAGTCTTGCTGTCAACAGTTTGTGATTTGCACAGAATTTGAGCTAGAGGATATTTTGAAGTTATACATTGTAGCTAAAGAAAGAAAAAAGCTTTCTTTCCTTTCAAATACATCTGTTATTCTGCAGCACATGCTCCAAACTTTAATGTTGGCTTTATTATAAAATTTGTCTCAGTTAAACTTTATTGAGTGATGCTTTTATTTGCTCTGGTTGCTTACAGGCAACAGAAACAAACGAGTCAAGAAACAATTATTGAATAATTGGAGGGAGCTCATATAATTGAAGGAAAAGCTGGAAAAAACCATGCTAGAATTTTAAGTGTCAGTATATGAACTCCCTTTCTTCCTCTCTAGTTTTAGAGTAGGTAAAATAGGGTTTATAAAAATGAAGGCTTTAAAATATCTCCTTTCTTACCTACAAAGCTGATCAGACAGTGCAGGTTTAAATCTGTGGCCAAGTGGACTTACTGATACATCACCCAGGAATTAGACCTACATGTGCAGACGCTGGGACAGCTGGACAGCTGCAAGCCTCTCTCAAAGAGCAAACAGAAAACACTCTTTGTAGGCAAGCAAGCCAAAAAGACTAAGGACAGTGGTTAACTGGAGCCCCTTCAGCACCTTCTATAATTTCATTGATCAGGTAACTTATTCCTACTGAGAAGTGGGTCAAGAAGAGCCCAGAAACTAATAGAGGTTCTTCCACATGCAGACATGAATTAGACAAATCACATTACCGCCCACTGGGTTGTGTGACATGTGCAGTGCACACTGGTGACCACTGCAAGGTGCAGTCCCACGTGTAGGTGCCCTTAACAAACCAGACTAATTAAGATCCTCAGCAGACCTTGTAGTGGTTATATCCCTAGACTCCCACATGGCTGACCACAGTTTGAGTCCTGGACCTGGTAGCTTGAAAACCACACTGGGCATGTGTGTGCACATGCCCAAGGTCCCAGGAGAAGAATAGAGAAGGGTTTGTGGTATAACCAATCTCTCTGGAGGGTGATTTCTCATTTTCTCTCTCACTGTCTCTGTCTCTCTCTCTCTCTCTGGTGAGTGCTTGCACCCTATGGCAAAAACCTCTAACAAAAAATCTGGGCAAGCAGATGGCATAGTGGTTATGTTGCTGGACTCCCAGTGGTTCAAGTCCCAGACCTAGAGTTTTGAAAATCACTCCAGGCACATTTGCTTGCATGCCCAAGATCCTAGGAGGAGAATAGAGAAGAAGGGATTGTGACGTGTCCATCCAGCCTGAGATTGATTTCTCACTTTCCATCTCACTGTCTCTGTCTCTCTCTCTTTTCAGCAAGTGTGAATGCCTTAAGGCAAAAACCTCTTAAAAAAAAAAAAATCTTCATCCCAAGCAGGTTTCTTCCTCTCTGTTTTGTCTTTTCTTCTTTCCTGCCCCCTCCTTTCTTTCTTTCTTTCTTTTTTTTTTTTTTTTTAAATTGTTGGGCACATTTGTTCACTAGAGAGACAGAGAGTGAGAACAAGGAAGAGGAGAGGAAGTGAGTGCCACTTCCCAATTGGATTGGCCATGTTGTAATCCTGTCTCCTCCATTACTCCATTCTGTCAAGATTTGGGGGCATGCTCATACATATACCTGACATGGGTTTCAAACTATAGGACCAGGATTCAAATCACAGTCAGCCACATGGGATCCAACTCTTTTTTTTTTTTTTTTTTTTTTAGCTTCTTGCCATTGGTTGCATGTGTTCACCAGAGAGAAGAAATGTGAAAATCACCCCTGGCTGGGGGCGGAGATGGGGGTGGAGAGGGGGAGGTGAGGAAGAGGAGATGGCCACACCACAATTCCCTCTCCTACTTTCTCCTCTATATATTCCTTTCAGGATTTTTTGGGTATGCATGTACATGCACCCAGCATGGTTTTCAGGCTGCTAGGTCTGCGACTTCAGTTGCAGAGTCGGCCATGTGGTATCTAGTACTTCCACCACACCACCAAGTAGCCAAGGAATCTAGCTCCCTTAACCACTCAACTGCAGGGCTGGGGCCCTCTGCCTTTTCAAGAGGGTGCTGTCTTTGACTACTCAGTTTCTCCCCAAGCCTAGCCCTTTGAAAGGTTATGCATCCTGGACCTGGCAGCTTGAAAAACACACAGGACACATGTATGTGTGTGCCCCTAGCCCCAAGAGGAGAATGGAGGAGAAAGGATTGTGGCATGGCCATCTTCATTGCAGGGTGCTTTCTCACATTCCTTCTTTCTTTCCCTCTCTCTCTGTCCTTCTCCAGCTAGCACACGAGCCATAGGAAACTAAAATAAAAAGGGCCAGCAGGTGGTGTGGTGATTGAAGCACTGGATCCCATGTATTGACTCCACAGTCTGAGTCTTGGAACTGTCAGAATAAAAACAAAAAACAAACAAACAAAGAAACAAAAACATAAAAAAACAACACTCTAAGTGCATGCCTAAAAATCTCAAGAGGAGAATGAAAGAGAAGGGATTGCAGCGTAGCTTCCCCCCCACCCCACCCGCCCTGCACCCACCACCACCACCACCAGTAGGGGGTGATTTATTGCTTTCCCTCACTCTATCACTGTCCAGGGAGTACACACACCCTATGGCAAAATATCTTAAAAAAAAAAAAAAAGAAGAATGCTTATCTTAACATTCCTCTGCAAAATTTTGTGTAGGTATGTTTTCATTTCTCTTAAATATGTACATAGTAGTGGAATTGTTGGATCTATTGCCTTTTTGAGAAGCTGCTAGCCTTGCTTTCATGGTGGCCACACCATTTCACATTCCCACTACCCAAGTGTCAGGGGGTCAGTTTCTCCACATTCTTCCCAACACTTATCTTATCTGACTTTTTTATTATAGCCAGCTTAGTAGGTATGGTTTTGATTTACATTTCCCTGATAACTTATGATGTTCAGCATCTTTTCATGTGCTTATTGGCCATTTGTGCATCTTCTTTGGAGAATTTCTTTTTATTGTTGAATGACAAGAGTTCTTTATGTATTTTATGTATATGTCACTTAGCAAATATATGTTTTGATAATATTTTTTCCCATTATGTGGGCTGCCTTTTCACTTTCTTGGCAGTGTTCTTAGAAGCACAAAAAGTTTTAATTTGATGAAATTCAAGTTTGATATTTTTTTAAATTTTAGTTCTTCCCCCTTCTCTTTTTAACTTGCCAGAGGACATGTGTGCTTATGGATATGGGAGAGTGTTGTGAAGAGATAGATAGTGAGAGAGCACCCCCAAAGGGAATAGTCACACTGGAATCCTTTTTCCTCCATCCTTGGAGTCCTGGACCTGGTGGCTTTCTTGCTCACCTTCTCTTTCTCACTCTCCACCCCCGACTTCGTCCAACTAAAAATAACTGAATAAATAAACAAATACAATTAAATCTTTAAAAAAACATGCTCTACTATCAGTTATGCTTTAATTGGCCCACATTTTAGTACTAGAGATTGATTAGTATATATTTTTATAATTCACACTTAATTCTATTGGGTTTTTCCCATTACTAGCACAAGCTAAAAATATTTTATATTTAGCATGAAAATAAAAAAAAAAAAATTCCTTTGTCCCGCAGATGGCATGGTGGTTAGGGCAGTGGGTGGGATCCCACATGTGGTTCCACTGTATGGTTCAAGTCCCTAACCTGGTGACTTGAAAAACATGTGGAACAGGTCTGTGTGCAAGCCAAAAATCCTACAAGGAGAATGGAGAAGGTAGCGCAGCATGACCATTCCTCTTGGGGGAGTGCTTTTTCACTTTCATTTTTTTTTGTATTAAATTTATTTATTTACATTCATTCACTGTACATCATTACAGCATACAAAGTGAGATTTTCCATCCAGAGTACACTGTATATTGGCTCAATCAAGCGCATCAACATACATGCTATTGCCAACAAATAATTTTCCATTTCTTGTTTCCTGTATGTTTTTTTTTTTTCACACATCTTTGATTCCCTATCTCTTGCCCTCTGCCGTCTCCCACTCTCCTCCCACACTGTCTCTGGTGTCTATGTTTGCTTTCTATACTTTCCCCCCCCACATTTTATTGAGTCACTAAAGATCTTAATTACTCTAAATATTTTCATAGCAAGCACAGCTGATATATACATTTCCATGAACACAAATCCAACGTTAGGCATAAGCCTCAGTGAGTAGAATGAACATCCTATAAAGTAGTACCTAGCTGGGGCTATCTATCTTACTGCAGTCATCGAATAGGTATTTTTAATGCTTTTTTTTTTTTTTTCACAAAAAACAGTTTTAGGGTTTTTGTTTTTGTTTTTGTTTTTGTTTTTTTGGAGAGGTTTTTGCTATAGGGCGCATGTGCTCGCCAGACAGACAGAGAAAAACAGAGAGACAGAAAGCGAGAAATCACCCCCCAGGGGGGATGGCCACGCCACAATCCCTTCTCCTCCATACTCCTCTCG
>NW_006159520.1:4742286-4742936 GCF_000334495.1 Tupaia belangeri chinensis
TATCTCAAGACAGGACACAAATCCTTACAACCAGATAACAAAGTCTACAAGAAAATCAGTAATATTTTAGTCAAGTCATAAAAATTATACTTCACCAATTCAGTCTCATGTACTTTATTTTCTGTTGTGGTTTGATTTTCCTGATTAAACTCTGGGATATAATATTCAACTCCAGAATTCTTAGTTTTTGAACTCTGTGTGTCTGTATTTAATTTTCCTGATATAGCACTCCCTTGAGAACTTCTTGGAGATCTGGCATGGCGCTGGTAAATTCTTTCAGGTTTTGTTTATCTGAGAATGTTCTTGTCTTTTCTTCCCACATGAAAGATAATCTTGCTGGGTACAGTATTCTTGGCTGAAATTGCTTTTTTCTTAACACTTTGAATATATTTTCCCATTCTCTCCTTGCTTGCATTGTTTCTGATGAGAGATCTGCTGTTAGCCTGATAGGATATCCTTTGTAGGTAACTTGATGTTTTTCTCTTGCCAATCTTAGTATCTTGTCTTTGTCTACGGTTTTGTTCAACCTGGCTATAATGTGTCTTGGAGAAGATCTTCTTGGGTTGATTCGGTTTGGGGGTCCTTTGTATTTCTTAGAACTGGATCTTTGAGTACCCCCTCTAGGTTTGGAAAGTTTTCTTGCAGGATTT
>NW_006159520.1:4743412-4755074 GCF_000334495.1 Tupaia belangeri chinensis
AGGTATTTTCTTGCTTTCCCATATTTCTTGTGGTCGTGCGGTGATTTCTAGGCATCTGATGATGGTGTGTTTCTTTCTAACTCTTGAAGTTCAATCTGAACGTTCAGGAGCAAGCAGAAAAAGGTGATCCGGAATCTCTTTGCCATTTTGTTATGATTATTTTGTGCAGCAGATTCAGTAGATATTGAGGAATATGTTAACCCTAGTAGTATTTAGATGTTTGGCTACAGTGCCCTTAGATCCATCTAGATACACAGTAAATGGATATTGAGGAGTGGAGAGACAAGAAAAAAGAAAACGAAAAAGAGTGAGAGAAACAGCAACAAAGAAACAGAAAAAGAAAAAGATGGAAAAAAATGAAAAAATTATAATTATTATTTTTGTTTTTAAAAAAAAGCACAAGAAAAGACTAGTTTGCAGAAGCCATGAAGAATCTTCTGCTGAAGGCCTTGCCTCTCCTGCCTGGGTGGGAGGACCAGAGGGGATTATTAACAAGACAAAAGGTGGAGCTGAGAGCAAGAGAAAAACTTTACCTTTAAAAAAATTTTAAAAAGGAAAAATTACAAAAAATGAGAAGATGGAAGCAGGGAGAGACAGAGACAGAGACACAGAAACAGAGACAGAAGGCTAGAAGAGCTCCCTACCACGCTAACTTGTTTGCTGGAGGCTGAATTATCAGTAGGAAATCTTCATTTCTCTTTTACCCTGAAATGACTAGTTTGCAGGAGCCATGAGACATCTTCTGCCTGCCTTTTCACTTTCTCTCTCTCTGTTACTCTCTAGCTAATGTATGTGCCCTCTGGTTAAACAAACAAACAAACAAACAAAAACTCTATTTTTTTCCCTTCCCTCCTCCCCTTGATTTTATGGTTATTTCAGTTGAAGGGGTCAATTTATATATTTGTTATTAAAGTCTATCTTTTCCTTCACAGTCTAAAACCAGAGAATTATCTGTTTAGACATGTTAAGCCTCCATGAACACACAAATCCCCTTATGATGTCTTTGCTATTAGAAGTTTTATGTCAATCTAAAAAGTGTGAAATTTCCCAAAGGATATTTTTGAAAGTTATTGCTGGCTGGGCCAAACTTAAACCAGCACGTGATGGCATTTGTTTGTTTTGTTTTGTTTTTAAGCAATATTTTGAACTCAGAAACTGCCACTTTTACAAACTTTCCAGTCATGAATCTAATCAGATTAGAAGTAGTTAATGAAATTGAAACAAAATACTTCAATTTTAATTAAACTCATATTATTCCTAACTCTGTCTGAGAAACTTCATAATTCACATCCATCAGACCCCTTCTGTTGTGCATGAGGAAATAGATTTTATTTGATGCATTCATTCAGGGCTTAGGTGTTTGGTGGTTTGATTGGTATACATGTGAATAATATGTTTTAGCTTGTGTAACCCATGTTTTGTATTGTGGACCAGTTTCCAAGTCTTCCAAAGAAGTCAGAGTTTAATTTCCTTTGGAATCCAAGTGATATCATTCACCTAGAAGAAACAAAACACTTTTCAAAAGAACTACCATAGAATATTGAAAATAGTTGGGGCCAGCAGGTAATATAGTGGTTAAGGTGCTAGACTCCCACATGGCAGAATGTGGTTTGATTTGGTGGCTTAAAACTCATGTTGGGTGCATGTGCATGTCTGCCCAAAATCCGTAGAGGAGAATGGAAGAGAAATGACTGAGGCATGGTCATCCCCCTTGGTGGTTGATTTCTTACTTTCCTTTTCACTATCTCTCTATCTCTTTGGTGACCGCACATATTCTGTGGCAAAAAACTTTTTGTTTGTTTGTTTGTTTTAATAACAGTATTCTTATTTTTTAATTTTTATTTAAGTTTATGTATTTATTTAATTTTAATTTGATCAGAGAGAGACAGAGTGAGAGAGAGAGAAAAAGAGAGAAAGCAAGGCACTAGATCTGGGAATCAACGGGCAGCTGCCTATGCGGGAGTCCAGTTCCCTAACCTCTGAGCAACCTGAATGTCCAGGCAAAAAACTCAAAAAAAAAACCAAAACCCTGAAAATAGCACTCAGTGCTTCTCAAATCATCTGAATAGATTTTTTAAAAAATCTATTTATTTAATTCCATGGGTTATTTTTTTTTTAAATTTGATCAGAGAGAGAGAAAGGGAAAGTGAGAAAGTGAACTGCCAGATTTGGGACCCAAACCAGAGTTGGCCATGTCACTTTAATTACCATACCACATGCTGGTCCTGTACCTGAGTAGATTTTAAAAGCCAGACCTGGCAGGTGACTCATTTGCTTAGGTAATAAAGACGAGACTGCTCAATGACCCGGCTCTTGGAACAACCCAAGAGCCCAAATCATAAAACACAAGGACAATATTAAACATATAATAAAAACCTGTAGTCCAAGTGGTTTCTGAGTAGAACACTGGGTGTTAGAAGCCATAGAAGTAGTATGTGATGGGGCCAGCAGGTGGCATGGTGATTCTGGTTCTGGACTTTCATATGGTGAATCGCAGTCCTGGCAGCTTGCTTTCTCACTTTCCCTCTCTCTGTCTCTCTCTGGTGGGCACATGTGCCTTACAGCATAGCAAATCATAATAATAATTAATAAAATTAGATAAATAATTATTTTTTAAAAAGTAGCATGTGATGACCAAAAAAACTTATGAGTTTTCTGCGTAAAAATGTGTCATGACTTTTTTGATGACCTGATAGTTAGAGATGGATTTACACATGCATGTTTAGAGGGCAATTAGAACAACAGGTGTAAACTACTAGGTACTTCACTGAATATCCTCATCCTTTCCCCTCACATTTTGGGATTATATATTTTACATTTTTATTAATATTTTCGATGTATGAATAAATAGGAGACACTTATTGACATATGTGCTATTGTTCAAATTCAAAACATGTAAATTTAGCACAACAGTGATTTCCAAACCTTACTATTCCACCGAATCACCTGCAGAACCTCAAAATACATATATTTTTGTATTTATCCTTCTTACTGGGTCAGAATCTCTGATGATAAAACCTGGAAATGTCTTTGTCTAGGAAGACCCCCATACAGTTCTGAAGTCCCTGCTACTGGATAAGTCACAGGTAAACCAAGTCAAATCCTTGTGTTCTTGTTTTGTTTTGTTTTGTTTTTAGAGAGATTTTTGCTATAGGGTGTGTGAGCTTGCTGGAGAGACAGAGAAACAGAAAGCAAGAAATCACCCCCCCCCGGGGGCGGGGAATGGCCATGCCACAATCCCTTCTCCTCCATTCTCCTCTCAGGATTTTGGGCACGCATGCACACATATGTGCCCAGCGTGAGTGTCAAGCCACCAGGTCTGGGACTTGAACTGCGGTCAACCATGTAGGAGTCTAGTGACATAACCATTACTCCATCTGCTGGTCCCGAGTTGTTTTATTCTTAAAGAAATAATACTGAAAATTTGGGACCCCCCAATGCAGTTGGAATAATGCCACGTGGCAGCAGTTCTGGAAAAATTATTTTTTAATTAGAAATCTTTGTTTCAAGAAATGTTAGCCTGATCCGTAAATGGTGAGAACAATGCAGGGATAAAGTGAAATTACTCCAGCTGGCTGTGGTGTAGACACAGGTAGTAGGTGTAGGTGAGAACAGTTGCATTGTCCCTTTGGCTAAAAGAGATAGTCACAATTTTATCGCCTTATCTCTAGACAGCTGCAATAGGAATCAGCCTTCTGCATTCTCAATGTTGTCAAACACATTTTTCTTTTCTAAAACCCTCTTTTTTCTGTCTTGATGTCACTCTAATCAGAAATCTAAAATAACTCCCAACCTTCTACCAAATAAGACATTAATCCTTATGTCTGGAGTTTCAAGACTGTTCTGGATCTGTATTCCCAGGCTTATATCACATTCCTCTCCCTTCAGACTCTTCTGGTCAACTTTCCATATTTGTTTTGCACTTTCACTCACCTAATTCCCTTTCCAGAAGGTCTTCTTTCTTACTTAGATTTAAATCTTATCCTTCAGCTAAAGCCCAGCTGATCTTCTCTGCCTTGACGGAGCGTTCTCCCCTCCTGCCAGCCTGTAATGGCCTCTCCTCCCTCTGAAGAGTTACTGAAGCTCATTCATTGCCTACATTATTTTTGGCCTTGCCTGTGACTTACTACGTAACTATATCTTTGAAGACATGGATGGTATTAGGTTATTATTTATTTCCTCCTCAAGGTAGTTTAGTAGCTTGTACAAAATATGTACTCAATAAGCAGAAGTAAATCTATTAAATATCAGATGGCTATATATTAGTTCCTTAGAAATATAGCCTCATAGAAGTGTCAAGGGTATGTGGATGTGAATGATAATTCTTCTACACCAAAGCATAGCGTAGCAGTTACTGTGAAATTCAGCCGCTTCTCCCCCATGCAAGCGTGCACACATGCACTGTGTATGCACAAGCTTTTCTTAGCGTCAGGTTTATTCGCACTAAAATTTACCATGGGAAAGTAACTATAATATTCAAAGAGAACTGATGCTTTTTGGGTTGTCCAACATTTATTCCTCTTTCTCTTAGGAACAGTTCCCCAGTTGTTGTTTGCATATCCTCTTTCTACTTCTGTGAGGTCAGAGGATGCTAACCCTACTGTCAGATTCAGAGACGGGTCCTGATAGGCTTAAATCAATTAGTGGAGTCTCTCCTTGCCTGTGATTAGTACAAAAATTGGCACAGAACCCAGTCCAGACCAGTGAGAAGCCAGGAGATGTGGCCTGGATCTCCTTCCAGGCAATTTCTCTCTTTTGAGAGTGTCATTAGAAGAAATCTTACTTTGTGGGGTAAAGATGCAAAACAACAGAAAGCTTATCAGGCAGGGTAGAGATAAGAGAATTATAGAGAAATAGAGCTAGGGCCTTGATAATATTGTGTCTAGCTCAAATATTTCCTAAAACCAGAAATCGTCTTGGATTATAAATTTGCTTAAGCCAATACATTCCCATTTTAGCCTAAGCCAATTCAGATAAGGGCTTTTGTTACTTGTAGCGCAAGGTGTCCCAAGCATGATATAGGTTATGCTCAGCAAAAGAAGAGCAAAGCCTGGGGCCAGCAGTTAGCGTAATGGCTATGTAGTTGGACTCCCATGTAGTCAACTGTGGTTCGAGTCCCGGACCCGGTGGCTTAAACTCACACTGGGCACGTGTGCGTGTGTGCCCAAAATCTCAAGAGGAGGAGAAGGGATTGCAGCATGGCCATCTCCCCTAGGGGGTGATTTCTCACTTTTTGTCTCTCTCTCTGTCTCTCTCTGTCTTTCTGGCAAGAGCACACGCCCTATAGCAAAAAAAAAAAAAAAAAACCTGTTCAAAAAAAGAAGAAGAGCAGAGCCAGCTGGTGGAGTGGTGGTTAGGGCAGCTGGATCCTGCATGGTTCAAGTCTTGGACCCTGAGGCTTGAGAAACATGCTGGGCACATGTGTATGCCTGCTCTAAATCCCAAAATGAATGAGACCTGGAGAAGAAAGAATTACAGTGTGACCATGTCCCAGAAGGGGGTACTTTCTTACTCTCTCTCTCTGTGTCTCTTTCTGGTGAGTGCATGTGCCCACTGGCAAATTAAAACAGAAAAAGAAAGAAAGAAAGGACAAATTTACCTTTTGAGGAAGAACTCAAAAGAAACTGTTTTAAAATTTAAGCTGACTGACAGAGCTCAGAGAGGAGCCACTTCACAAAGAATAATGAGGTTCAGCCTTGCTTGGCAGATGGGTGAAGGTCCTTTACTGTAAAAATCTGGCGGCACGAGGCAGGTAGTGATAGTTGTCATACTAGTGTTACACAAATTAATTATTTTTAAAGTTTTTTTAAAGAATTATTTATTCATTTAATTCCATTTATTATTATTATTTTTAAAAATTTGACCAGAGAGAGAAAGAGAAAGAGAGAAAGGGAAAGGGAGAAAACAAGCCACCAGGTCCAGGACTTGAACCATGGTCGGCCATGTGGGAATCGAGCACCTTTAACCACCCTGCTACCTGCTGACCCCTACATGAATTAATTTTTAAAAACAATTTTATTGAAGTATAATTGACATATAATAAATGGCACAGATTTAAAGTGCCATTTGCACTTTAATAAATTATGACATATTTATAGGCACATAGAGTCATCGCCATAATCAAGACAGTGACTATGTCAATGACCTGCAAATCTTTCCTTCCGCTGCTCTGTAATCCTTCCTCTCTCCAGACTCTGACACACTCCATCGGTCTCCAGACAACTGCTGATCTGCTTTCTGTCCTGATGGATTACTTTCATTTTCTAAAATTCTATATAAGGAGAATATTACACTCTGTGTTTTCTTTTTTTCCTCCAAAAACGTTGTTGTTTTTCTATGAGCAAGAGAAACAGAGAGAAAACACCCCAAACAGGCTTTTGACACGGTGATCCACCCTCAACTTCAGCCAACCCCAGATTATAGGCACGGTAGATCTGGTATACTTAGGGAGGTCTTTGGATGTGAATCGGAACTTTTCCTGGGTCAGCCTTGCAGAGCATTGCGATTACTTCCAAACCACCCTCCAGCTCCTTCGTGCTCTTTCTTGACTTGAGCTTCTTTCTCTCATCATAATTAGTTTGAGACTCATCCACACTGTGTTTTATTGTTGTTTGTTTGTTTTTCTGAGAGAGAGATTTTTGCAATAGGGCACATGCACTCGCCAGAGAGACAGAGAGAGGCAGAGAGACAGAAAGTGAGAAATCATTCCCTAGGGGGGATGCCTTCACAGAATCCCTCTCTTCCATTCTCCTCTCGGGATTTCGGGCATGCACACACATGCACGCAGAGTGAATTTTAAGCTGCCAGGTCTGGGACTTGAACTGCAGTCTGCCATGCGGGAATCCAAAGACATAACCATTATGCCATCTGCTAGTCCTGAGAGATTCATCCACATTGTTGTGGGTATCAATTGGTTCACTTTTTGTTTGTTTTCTCCAAGAGAGAGATGAGGAGAGAGAGAAGCAGGTACTCCCAACAGCATCTTCACTCTGTGATTCCCCTCCTCAGTTTTCTGAGGAATAAGCTTCAGCTACCGCCATCACAGACATGCATGTGCCAGGCATGTATAGGGAGACAGCTGGCCACGAATGCGCGACCTTTTCATGTGGATCCAGCATCACAAAGCTTGGCCTCTGTTTGAGGCAGGCTAATCTCTCATTCCGAGAGTTTTAAGTTCTCTTTCTTTGCTGTTGTCATGTAACCTAGTCCACCAGCTATGTGCCATGTGGAGTTTCTGGCTCATTTTGCTACATCTTGACTTGGAGAAAAATCTAGATTATAGAGCATGGGATCTGGCACCCACGTAAGCTGTCAAAGGGGCAAAATTATCCAATTTTGAGGGAAGAGAATTTTTCAACATATAATAAAGATGTAAATGAAGCTGATATGATAAAATTTTCTTCTTTTCCTCCACCCCAGGGACTGCCTCAAAGACAGATTTTCCTTGCAGTTCAGCATGTTGGAGGTATGGAGGCATGTTGATGCCTGGATAAGCAAAGAGCTTGGCTGGAAAATTAAAGATGAGGAGATTGGTGGGAGAAATATATGATCAGATTTGAAAGACTTGCCTCAAGAAAAAAGTATGAATCTTTCTCTTTTATTTTAAGGCCAATGAAAGTGTGTGTAGCACAGAAGATACACACAACCATCAAAGGCACAGGATGCTCCATCTCATGAATATTAGCTGGACTTTGTCTTTGCCCATCCCAGTGCTTGCCTGAAAGAGCCCAGGAACAGAGAAACCACGGTGGCAAGGAGGAATTACGCATTGGCCCAGGGACGGGGGTTCCCCTTTATCAATGCTGATGAATTCTGACCTTGTCTGAAAATGCATTTCATTTTTATTTCTTTTAATCATTTTACTTTCAAAATAAGTACTGTATAATTTTTAAGAATGCAAAGTTTTAAAGTCCACTTTAGAGGGCCATGGCCAAGTGATGACAGAGCAGGAGCCCTGAGAAAGGTCCTGGGTTTACGTCCAGCACCTCCCCGCGCACGCTGGGTGTACCCATGCATGGCTGTGATAGGGGCTGGTGGAGACATGGGGTGGACCATGTTGTGAAAGCCCTGTTGGGGGTGTTTCTCTGTCTGACTTCCTCTCTCTGACTCTCTCTCAGAAAAACAAACAAACAAACAAACAAAAAACTGAATAAAGATAAAAACAAAGCAAAATAAAACAATGTTGCATCCATAGTAAGCACTTAAGAACAATAGTAACAATTATTTTGGCTCAGGTTCCCTAGAAAACAAGAGTTTAAACAAAAGCTTAGGTGCCAAGACATTATTGGTAAGCACAATATTTGGGAATAAACGAATGCTGGGAAAAAGAAATGAGACAGGAAAGAAGACCAAACATATGGAATTATTTTACATTACTGCTCTACTAAATGCAAACACACCAGTGGAAGAGACCGCCATATGACACTTTCCTTAGGGATTCCAGGAAGTCACCCAGTAGAAGTTTGGATTGCATTTCATCCTGGAGTGGACAGTGATTCTGGATGGAGGTTTGACTTTTCTTCTTCTTCTTTTTTTCTTTTTTTTTTTTTTTTTGAGAGGTTTTTGCTATTAGGTGCGTGCACTCTCCAGAAATACAGAGAGAGACAGAGAGACAGAAAGTGATAAATCACTCCCCCCCACCCCCCGCCCCTAGGTGGATGGCCACACTGTAATCCCTTCTCCTCCATTCTCCTCTTGGGATCTTGGGCATGCACGCACACGCGCCTGGCATGAGTTTAAGCCACCAGGCCCGGGACTCGAACTGCGGTCAACTACATGGGAGTCTAGCGACATAGCCATTACGCTAACTGCTGGTCTCAGGGCAGTTTGACTTTTCTATGTACAATTTCTTACCCAGCATCACTAATCGAGGGTTCCCAGAATATCTCACCTATGACAATATTGCTTTGAAACAAGGGCTCTATTTTACAGGTATGTACCTGATATAGCTTGAAGCTATACTGTCAAGGACTCTAACTTCATTTGTTGACCATTTGAAAGTCTTTTGAGGAGGCTGCATTGTTCACTACCTTGACAGATTGGTCTCGTAGCTCTTCTATTAGAGGATAAAGGAAGATTTTTAGTTCCAGCTATGATAATCGGGTATATGTGGCTCTGAGTAAAGCGAGGGCTTAACTGGATTGGATTTAGTTTTTGTACCCAGACCCCTGCACTGGCACTGTGTTCTGGCCAGAGTGGCCCAAGCAAGAGCTTGTGCTATTTACATGGTTGTGGAGGCCGTCGCTTCTACTGCCTTCCCTGCTCTTGCAGACTGAGAGCTCCCTTGCTGTGGCTGCTTCTGGATCCTCAGTTGCTTGTCGGTGTATCTAGTACTAGGCCCTGCCATGCACCCGTCATTTTCTGCCTGGGGCCTCACTGATGAGGTATATGTATAACCTGGATGTGTGGAAACTCAATCTCATCTCAGGGGCAACTTGGGCACGTGGGAGGTAGGGGCCAGCTGATAGTGTTCTCCTTTCTTCCTTGCTCAGAGAGATGCCTGAGAAATGCAGTAGCTTCCTAAGCCATCACTGAAGACACAGACTAACCCGATTGCACGTTTTCTCTCCTTTCTTTTCTCTCTTCTTTTTTCCATCATTCTTGCTTCGTTTGGATTATACATAACTAATAATGTGTTAGTACCTCAGCTTTTACATTTCTCTCTCTCTCTCTTTTTTATTTTTATTTTTTTTGCTATAGGATGCGTGTACTCACTGGAGACAGAGAAAAGGATGGAAAGTGAGAAGGAGGCAATCCCTGGAGGGATGGCTACACCACAATCCCTTCTTCATTCTCCTCTTGGGGTTTTGGACACACACACACATAAACTCAGTGTGCTTCCCAGCTGCCAGGTAGGTCTGGGACTTGAATCACGCAGTTAGCCACGTGAGATCCAGTCATCTTAACCATTATGCCACTGCTGGCCCATCTTGAACTTTTTCTAGAACTGTTGGCTAAGATAATTGGTACCATTTATTAAGAGACTACAGGGGATGGGGCCAGCAGGTGGCATAGTGGTTGAGGCACTGGGCTCCTACATGGCCGCCAAGGTTTAAGTCCTAGACTCGGTGTCCCAAAAATCACAAAAATATACATTAACTAAATAAATAAACTTTTTTTTTTAAAAAAAAGATTGCTTTAAAATAAAAAGAGAGACTACATGGGCCAGCCCTGTGGACTAAGGGTTAAGGCAGCCAGATCCCACATGGCTGACTGTGGTTCAAATCCTGGCCTTGGCATCTGTAGATCCACGCCTATCCAAAATCCCTAGGGGAAGAAGGGATGGAGGAGAAGGAATTGAAGTGTGATAACACCCCATTGGGGGATGTTTTATCTTTTTTTCTGTCTCTCTATCTCTCTCTGGTGAGCACACATACTTCCTGGCAATACTTGTTGAGTGAAATGAGCCAGACTTTGAAAGCTACACATTGTATAATCCCACTCAACACATACTGAATGTCTATATTTATGGCAGAAATAGAAAGATCCAAAGATACGGCAGTAGAGAGGGTAAGTGTAGATACCAGAGACTATACGGGAGGGGGTTGGGTCATAGAGAGTCAGTGGCAGAGGATGGGCATGAAGTGTAGAGGGAAGAAATATTTAACGGACAAAAAAATGTAAAATTCTGTTGAAAACAAATGTGTAGTATACATCACAATGGGGACTTTGTGTAAAATGTGAAATTAATCTGAAAAAAATTGCTAAGTAATTATGTCAAGGTGATAGCATAAAAAAAAATCTTAAAGGAGAACTTACTATGTACCAGATACTGTTCTAAGCAATTTACATTTTTAAAATTTATTTATTTATTTATTTTTATTTTTTTATTTCAATTTATTTATTTGCATTCATTCACTATACATCATTACAACATACAAAATGAGATTTTCTATCCAGAGTACACTGTATATTGTCTCAATCAAGCGCATCAACAAACATGTTATTGTCAGCAAATGATCTTCCATTTCTTGTTTTCTGTATGTTTTGCTTCTTTTTCCCCCCCATCCTTGATTCCCTGTCTCTTACCCTCTGCCATCTCCCACTTTCCTCCCACACTGTCTCTGGTATCTATGTTTGTTTTCTATACTGTTTCCCCCCCACATTTTATTTAATCACCAAAGACCCTAATCAATCCAAATACCCTCATAGCAAACACAGGTGACACACACATTTCCATGAACACAAGTCTAATTTTATGCATCCTATAAAGTAGCACCTAGCTGGGGCTACATATCCTACTGCAGTCATTGAATAGATGTATTTTTTTTTTCTTGAAACTTTTTTTTGTGTGTAACTCAATTTACATTCCTTCCCTAAGCATCATCACAGCACACAAAATGTGATCTCCCATCCGGTACACACTGCATAGTGACTCAATCATGCACATTATAAAAAATTTTCCATTTCTAGTTCCTAGAATTATTCCCACCCCTCTTTCTCACCCTCTGTCCCTTCCCACCCTCCTCTCACACCATCTCCGGTGTCCACAATTGTCCTCCAACACCATCTCCGGTGTCCACAATTGTCCTCCATTCCCTTCCCACCCACATTGCATTGATCACACAATTTCCTACATAATCTAACTACTTTCAATGGTGAGTTCACTCATTACTACTAAGAAAACCAGTTTTAACTTAAATCAAAGAAATGCCAAGGAACT
>NW_006159520.1:4755594-4764881 GCF_000334495.1 Tupaia belangeri chinensis
TTATCCGGATATTTGGACGTTTGATGGTATCCAGTACTTCTCGCATATTATTTTCAAATTTTTGGGCCATTTTCTCAGTTTTCGTGGTTGATTTTTCTAGGCCAGCCATTTTCTCTTCTGCGTCTGAGATTCTATTTTCTGAATGATCTAGTCTGCTTTTAATACTTTCAAGGGAGATTTTGACTTCTTGTATTATAGACTTCATTTCTAACAGTTCCGTTTGAGTCTTTTGTAAAGTGTGTAATTCCTCTTTTAGATCTTGCAAGAATTTCCTCAACTCCTGGAACTCGACAACTTCTTTCTCCTTTCTCTTTAGCAGTTCATTATCTCTCTTCTCTTCCATCTCTGTTAGCTTCGACATTATGAATGCTCTAAATTCCTTATCAGACATTTCCTTGATTTTCACTGAACTGCTTGTGGATGAAGAAGAGTTACTCTTTTCCCTTGAGGGAGAGGTATTTTCTTATTTTCCCATATTTCTTGTGATCCAGCAGTGATTTCTTGTCATCTGATGGATGGTGTGTTTTTTTCAAATTCTTGAAGTTCAGCCTGAATGTTCAGGAGCAAGCAGACAGAGGTGATCTAGAATCTCTTTGCCGTTCTATTGTGATCGCTGGTGCAGCAGATTCAGTAGATAGTGGGGAATATTTTAACCCTATTAGTATTTGGATGTTTAGCTACAGTGCTCTTAGATCCATCGCTAGCTCGTTTGCTGGAGGCTGAATTATCAGTAGAAAATCTTCATACCTTGAAAAATCTAATTTGCTGGAGCCATGGGGAACCTTCTCTGCATTTTTATTTTTATTTGCAAGAGCTTGTGTGAGCTCTCTAGAGAAAGAGAGAGAGAGAAAGCATTCCACCAGTAGGATGTGGTCAGGCCACAATCACTGCTCCTTTACTCCATCCCATCAAAATTTGGGTGGCAGGCTTGCATTTGTGCCTGGTGTATTTTTCAAGCTGCTGAAGCTGGGAAATAACTCTTTAGTAAATCATATGGGATCTGACTCCGTCTGCACAGGGCTTATCTGTTATGCTATGGGGCTGGCCCAGCAATTTACATTCTTATTCTTTTTTAAGAATTATTTTATTTATTTATCATTATTTTAAAATTTGGACTGAGAGAGACAGAGAGAGAGGAAAAGTGAGAGAGGAAGGCTGTAGGTCCAGGAATCAAACTGTGGTTGGCCATGTAGGGGAGTCCAGCACCTTCATCACCATGCCACCTGACAATTTACATTATTAATTCTTTTTTTTATTATGGCGTAATATGGTAAAAATAAAACAAAATTTGCCATTTTAATCATTTACAGATGCAATGTTGTTATTTTATTTTGAATCAAACTTAAAGAAAATAAAACAAAACTTGCATGCCCAATTCAGAATTTGTAAGTGTACAGCTCAGCAAATTTCTGTAAATTGGACTCTACTGTTTAAGATATGGAACATTATCAACACTGAGAAAACTTCCTGTACCTCCGCCAATTATAATCTTATCCCATAGGAAATTACCATTTTAACTTCTATCATTTTTCTGCTTTTGAATCACACAGTAGAATTCTCATGCCTGAATTCGTTTGCTTGAAATGGTGTTTCAAAGATTCACAGCTGTAGTGTGTGTAGTCGTTTTCATTGCTTATAGCATTTCATTGTGTGGTTTCACCGTAATCTATTCATCCATTCTACTGGAAATAGTCCTTTTTGTTGTTTCCAGTTATGGGCTGGCATGAAAAATGCTGTATATATTCTTGTATGTGGCTTTTTGTGCTGGGTCACAGAGTTTCTACTTGTTCAGTTTTAATAAATATTGCCTAGTTTCCCCACCCCAAGTTTACATTCCCATCAAGTATATGAAAGTTCCAGTTTCTACATTGTTGCCAATTTTTTAAAAATAAATTTATTGTTATTATTATTTTTCAATTTTCTATAGGGTACGTGCACTCACAAAAGAGAGAGAGAGAAAGAAAGAGAGAGAGAAAATGAGAAAGCAAACTGCCAAGTCCAGGACTCAAACCATGGTCAATCGTGTGGGAGTGCAGCACTCTAACCACTATACCACCTTCTGGCCCTGCCAGTATCTCCTGTTTTTTTTTTTTTTTTTTTTTTTTTTTTTTTTTTGCCATTCTTTCTCTGTGTATAGTATTATCTCATTATTATTTTAATTTTAATTTTCATTCTCTAATGCCAAAGAGTTCAGCAGTATCTCATGGTTATTGGCCATTCAAATAATCTCTTTGTGAAATACCTATTTTAGACTTCTGTCTAGCTTTTCTTCCCTTTAATTTGTGAGTTGTCTGACTATATCTTATTGACCTGATAGATATTTCTATTGTATATATGTATTGCAGATATTTTCTCTCATTCATGTTGCTTGGGTTCTCACTTTCTTAATGCAATTACTTATGGACTTAATTTAAACAATTTGTCAGGCCAACCCTGTAGTCTAGTAGTTAAGGAAATTGGATCCCACATGGCTGAATATATTTCGAATCCCAGCCCCAGAGGCTCAAGAAATGTACCAGATGTATATGCATGCCTGCCCCAGGTCCTAACAGAATGGAGAAATGGAAGAGAATAAGTGAAGATTTCTTAAATAGAACACAAAAGCCTTAACTACTAGATTAAAAAATCTTTGCTTATCTCAAGTTCATGAAGATATTTTATGTTATCTTCTAGAAACTTTATTATTTTATCTTTTACATCTATAGTCCATTTGGAGTTGATTTTTGTGTACAGTAAGAGGTAGGGTGAAGATTTGGGTATTCCCCATCCCACATATGGAGAAGACTTGAACTGCAATGGCAACTTTGTCATTACCCAGGTGACTCTAATTACAGCCTATGTTCATGATAGAAACTGCTCTGTAAATTCCCTTTTTAGTAATGTCCATATTGGTATTTGTTGTTTTTTTTTTTTTTTTTGGAGAGATTTTCACTGTAGGGTGCGTGTGCTCGCCAGACAGACAGAGAGAGACTTAGAGACAGAAAGCAAGAAATCACCCCCCAGGGGGGATGGTCACGCCGCAATCCCTTCTCCTCCATTCTCCTCTCGGGATCTTGGGCACGCACGCACATGCGCCCGGCGTGAGTTTTAAGCCACCGGGTCCGGGACACAAACCGTGGTCGACTACATGGGAGTCCAGCGACATAGCCATTATGCTAACTGCTGGTTCCCTTGGTATTTGTTTTAAGATTATACTGTCTTCATAAAAAAATCATTGCAAAATGCTTCATGTTTTCCTAGTCTCTAGAATTTTGTGTAAGAATGGGGCTACTTCTTTTCTAAATGTTGGAGGAATTTATTAAGAAAAACAATCTGATAGTAGAGTTTCTTTCTGGGTGACTTTTTAATTAGTGATTCAGTTTCATTAATGGATATCAAAGCACTCCTATTTTAAATTTTGATCCTATATAATTTTTGTTGCCGTTTTCATCAATTTCATCCAAGTTTTCTTTTTTCGGTTTTTTTTTTTTTTTTTTTTTTACTTGAGGGAAGGTGCATTATCAGAGAGGTAGGGTGTGTGTGAAGAAAGCACCCCCTACAGGGGATAGTCATGCTGCAATTCCTTCTCCTTCATCTCTCCCTCCTTTCAGGATTTTGAGCACACGTGAATACACACCCAACACATTTCTCAAGCTACTAGGGCTGTGACTAAAACTGCATGGTCACCTACATGGGATCTAGCTGTCATAACTACCAGGCTATAAAGCCAACCTGTCTATATTTGCAGTGTATTAACATGACGTTGTTCATGAAATTCCATGAACTGTTTAACGTCAGATGGACAGTACTACTGTCTCCCTTTTCATTCATGATATTGGTTATTTGGGCTTCTTTTACTTGCCCTTGACCAACCTAAGATTTGTCATTTTACTGGTCTTTGGAAAGACTCATATTTTGGTTTACTCTTTTTTCTTTAATTTTTTTGAGAGGGTTTTTGCTCTAGGGCACGTGCGCTCGCCAGAAAGACAGAGAGAGACAGATAGAAAGTGAGAAATCACCTCCCAGGGGGAATGGCCACGCCACAATCCCTTCTCCTCCATTCTCCTCTCGGGATCTTGAGCACACACACACGTGCCTAGCGTGAGTTTAAGCCACCAGGTCCAGGATTCAAACCACAGTCGACTCAATGGGAGTTCAGCGACATAGCCCTTACGCCAACTGCTGGTTCCGGTTTACTTTTCTTTATTGTATTTTCCCCTTATTTAACTGATGTCTGTTCTTTTATTTTTATTTCTCTGCTTCTGTGTATTCTTTTTTTCACATCAGACAAGTACTATACCAAAGTCGTAACAAGGCTTGAGGGAGGTGTATCTAACATAATGGTGTGAATACTCAGTCATCACACTTACAAACCACAAAACGATCAGCTTCTGTATATATTATTTGTCTTTATTTTTCAGATTCTTGAGATTGAGAGCTAGATAATTAATTTTTGTTTTCTTTTCATTCCTACTATTTGAGTTTAATGCTATGAATTTTCCTCTAAGGATACTTTAACTGCATTCTGCAAATGTTGGTGCGTTTTTATCATCATTCAGTTTGAAACACTCTTCATTGTAATTTTTAGCTTTATTTCTGGTTATTTAGAAGTGATTGCATAAATTTCAGATGTGAAATATTTGTTTTTTTATTAATTTTTTTATTAATTTCTACTTTAATCACACCATAGTCAGAGAAACTGCTCTTTATTTCAATCTTTGAATGTGATAGATACTTACTTTAGGATTCATCATAAGATTCAGTTTTATAAAAGGTATGCATAGGGGCTGGCAGGTAGCATGGTGGTTAAGGGCGCTGGATTCCCTCATGGCCAATCATGTTTCAAGTCCCGGACCTGGCGACTTGCTTTCTCACCACCATCCCCTAACTCTGGTCAAATTAAAATGAATAAATAAATAAAATAATTCTTTTTTTTAAAAGACACATGCATGCACTTGAGAAAAAGTAAATTCTGAAGTTTTACAGAGTAGTGACTTATGTACATCAGTTGTGTCAAATTTATAAATCATGTTTTTCAAGTCTTACATATGTCTAGCGATTTTGGTGACTGTTATTTCAGTTATTGAGAGACAGATGTTAAAAACTTCTTCTGTGATTGGGACCAGCAGTTAGTGTAATGGCTATGTCGCTGGATTCCCACGTAGTCCAATGAGGTTTGAGTCTCGGACCTGGTGGCTTAAACTCACGCCAGGCTCCTGTGCATGCTTGCCCAAGATCCCGAGAGGAGAATGGAGGAGAAGGGATTGCAGCATGGCCATCCCCCCTGGAGGTTGATTTCTCGCTTTCTGTCTCTCTATCTCTCTCTGTCTTTTTGGTGAGCGCAAGCGCCCTATAGCAAAAAAACAAACAAACAAACAAACAAACAAAAAAAAACAAAAAAAAACACACAAAAAACAAAAAACCAAAAAAATAAAACAAAGAAACCCTCTCCAAAAAAACCCAACTTCCTCTGTGGTTGTAGATTTGACTATTTCTCTTTTAAGTTTTTTTTTTTTTATTTACATGTTTTGAAATTGTTAAGTAAATAGACATTTAGGATTTCTGTGGTCTTAACTTTGTTATTATTGTGAAGTGCCCTTATTTATCTCTCTTGAAGTACTCACTGTCTTAATAGCTACTTTTATCCTGATGTCAATATTGCTACCTAGCTATTTTTTTTTTTTAATTGCTAGAGGGTATGCCATTCATCAGAGAGACACAGAGAAAGTATCCCTCAATGGGGATGTGAATATGTTGCAATCTCTTCTCCCCAGTTTCTCCATCCAGTGGCATTTGGGGCATGCATGCTCCTGCACTCAGTGTATATTTTAAGCTGCCGTGGCTGAGATTCAAACTGTGGTTGACCATGTGGAAGACGGTTCCCTTAACACTTAGTTACAAATGTGGCCTGTATTATTTTAAAAAATATATTTTTTTATGCCAGAGGATGCATGTGCATGCATGAGAGAAGAAAGAAAGAGAACTTCCCAACCAGGCCTTGTCATATTGCAATCTCCTTTTCTTCACTTCTCCATCCTGTTAGGATCCTGTACATGTGCACATGCTGCAACCAGAGCTGAGATTTCAACTGCCACCAGCCATGCAGGATCTGGCCTCCTCTGCTCAGTGCTTAAATACTGTACTGTGGGCTGGCCTCATCGAGTTATCTTATTATTTAACTTTATTTTTATTTGCCCTTTTAAAGATTTGATAAATGTTTTTTTATTATGATATTTTCCCCTTTCTCTTAGTTGCTAGTTACATATTCAATTATTTCTTTAGTAATTACCCAAATGATAGCAATGTGCAACCTTGACTTACTTACATAAATTAGTTATTTGATTGTTTCCTGGAAGATAGAAGAATCTTGGAGTTAACTCTATTTATAACATTCTCCTACCCCCTGAAGTCTCTTTACATCTTACATGTCATAAAACGTTCTGTTTACTGTTTTGGATAGTCTATTCATCAAGTTTTATTTACATATCTATCTTTTGCAGTAGTACTTTTCATTCCTATTTTAATTATATGTCTTTTTTTTTTTTTTTTTTCCAATTGCCAGAGGGTGCATGTACTGGGTGGGAGGGAGGGAAGGAGCAGAAAGCACTCCCTAATGGGGCATGGTCATATCACAATCACTTTTCCTTAATTTCTCCAACAAGTTGGGATTTTGAGCACACATGCCCACACATCTGGGGTGTTTTACAAGTCCCTGGGGCTAGGATTCAAACTGTGGTTGGCCATGCGAGATTCATCTCTCTTAACCGCTAGGCTTTGGGCCAACCTAAATTACTGTGCTTTTATCTTGCATAATTTTGTTTTTACTTGAAGAACTCTCTTTAGTATTTCTTTCAATGTAGGTCTGTTTGAAACAATTCATATCTGTTCTTGTTTATCTGAAAATATCTTTGTCTTTATTTCTTAAGAACATTCCCACTGTGTAAAATTCTGGATTTGTGGTTATTTAAAGCTTATTCAAAATGTTATTCCATTGTTCTCTTATTTCCAGTGTTTCTCTGGTCAGTTTATGATATTATTGTTGAAGTTTGGTTTGTTTCACTTTAAATATTTTTTCCTTGTTCTTTTGTTTTCAGAATTTCTATTAAGATTTTCTTAGCTTGTGACTTTCTTTGTATTTATTCTGTTTGAGGTTAGCAGAGATCTTGAATTTGTTGTTGTCAGAAAATTCTTTGTTAGAATCTTTTGTTGCTTCTGCTCTATTTTTTCTGTGGTTTCTTGGTTGGAATCCAATTACCCAATTCACTGTGTTAGACCTTTCCCATGTGGCTGTCAGACTTTAAGGAAAACAGAACAAAACCTTTCTTTTATCCATGCTTATGTTATTTATTTATTTATTTATTTTTAAGGAAAAACACAAGCAGGATACATAAAATCAACATTAAAAAA
The DNA here is from genome assembly GCF_000334495.1 of Tupaia belangeri chinensis. Lineage (NCBI taxonomy): Eukaryota > Metazoa > Chordata > Mammalia > Scandentia > Tupaiidae > Tupaia > Tupaia belangeri. The sequence goes on from NW_006159520.1 coordinate 4,762,981, forward strand.
GAACAGTTACTTCATTTCTATTTTATTTTTATGAAGACATTTTGCCAGTATTATTAAGAGTAGTACCTTCTGTGACTCTCATTTCTGATGGAGACAAATCACCACTGACAACACATCGAAGGTGACTTCAAAAAGTTTGTGGGAAAATAAAGGTAAAATAATAGTTAATTTTGGTGCAAATTTTTTTTCAAAATCCATGTACGTTTTTTTCAAAATATACATTATCCACGAAATTTTTGAAGGCCCCTTTCATTCCCTCTTTGTTGTAGGTAAACAGCAAGTAATTTTACACTTAAGCCTTATAAAACACTAAGAATAGTAGAGTAGTAGGTAAGATAGGCAAGGTAGTAATTACACAGATTTATGAGTAAGCTTCCTTTAAGGAGTTTTATAAATTTGTGTTTAACCTTTTGGTTTGTAACAATTATTAGGGAGTGAGAGCATTGTTGGCTTATATTGGACTGGTTCTAGGCATGTTACGTGTTCTGCATTCAGAGGACAGTCCCTTACATGGACCAATAGTTACACATCTTGCACAACTTTCAACAGTTCTGCGGATGTATTCAGGAAGATGACACACCTTCTAATAATGATTTGACCCTATAACCTCTACATGTGAACTCTTCATATGAACTCTAACAACTTTTTTGGTATTGTTTAGATAGACACTGCATCCTCCATCAACACACTGAGGGAATATTGTGTTTCGTATGTTTGGAGGGTTTTGGAAGTTAGTCACAGTTTAGGAAGGTCAAATTAACTACTTCACTCTGCTCAAAGTATTTTTCTTGCTTATACGACTCTTTGTCAACAATAGGACACGTAGTCTGCGTATGTATTTAAAGACATTCTACAGATAAATGCGAGCATCTGATTACATTATTGTTTTATATTTCGTGATGAAGTAACAGTTATAAATTACCTGTGTTTCTTGTTCATATTCAAGTTGGAGCACCGCAGATATACTGATTTAAAAATTACACATGTAGGTGCATAGTATTTACAAACTTTAGTTCAAGACAATTATCCTTCCATTGTAGCGTTCTCGTTATAAAAAGAGGTATAGAGTTTGATAGGCTGAAATCAATTTGGGTAGAATGAGGGTTTCAATACACGGGTAAGATGCCACACAAAAAGGCCTTTTTATTACTTTTTTTAAAAAAAGAAATTACTCGTGTTAAGTAAAAAGTTTTCAGGCAATGTCACGCGCCCATCGTCTCTGGCAGGAACCTTTGCTTCAGAGGTGCTCTTAGGCAGGCACGGTTGAAACCCGGACCGGAACCTTGGCGCGCTTTTGCTAGTTTCCGGCGGGCTCCTTAGAGCGCTGAACAGTTTTGGACCGTAGGACCATGAGAGGGCCGGAGCTGGGTCCCGAGCCCACGATGGAGGGTGACGTGCTCGATACACTGGAGGCGCTGGGGTGAGTGTTCTTGGGGACGCCGTTCTTCCGAAAACGCAATTTCTATCTCCGCTAGGCTGCTGCAGTCTCCCTCCGGTGGGCACCCTGTTGGGCCGGGGCGGACCAATACAGGCCTTCTTTTCTGCCTGGCTCCCTCCGGCGCCGACGGAGTTAAGCGGGAGGCGGCAAAGAAGTCTGTTTTGGAGGTGGAGCAGATCCGAAAAGCTGGGGTGCTCGACCCCTCTTCCAAACTCCTTGCCTGGGAACTCTGCAGTCGGGACCCGGGAGGGTGGGGTGGAGTGGCGGGGAAGGGGCCAGTCCTCCGGGTACCTGGTGCCTGGGACGATGTTTGTGTTGGCGTGGTTGTTGCTCCCGGAAGGGGTGCTGGAACACCAACTGAGGCTGGGGAATGTTGTCTCGTGCAGTGTACAACTTGTAGCTTACTTGGAAGACTCCAGAGCGAATCTTTTCTGCTTCTTTAACCAGAGAGTGTTTTAGTTCA
>NW_006159520.1:4765744-4770240 GCF_000334495.1 Tupaia belangeri chinensis
TTAACCAGAGAGTGTTTTAGTTCAGCCGGAGTCCATTCATTCAGCTCTTTAATCCATTCGTTAACAACATATTAACTTGGTGTTAATGGATGTTCATTAATGCATATTTACGTGCGAGGCAGGGGGAGAACCGTTTTCGGATTACTTTATTTTACATAGTCATGAAGGCTACAAAGAATTTACGGTACTGCTATTTGCAATTCAGGGTAGTAAGTGATACTAAAGCTCCTAGGTGGAGGTAGGAGTGATGTTAATACTTCCAGGTATGGGGATTACTATGTGCAACAAACTCCCTCTCAGCCTCATTCTGTTTTCTGTTTTTCTCCCTGCCCCTATCCCAGATTATCTTGTTTACTCACCTGTCTGTCTCTTGAACTCCCCTTCGGCCTCCTTTCCTCCCTCTGCCTTTGCAGTTCCAGTAAAACAGGTGCCTGGCCTGTTTTGTTCACTGATACAATATTTCCAGCAGACCCCAGAACAAAGTCCATCACTATAGTGTTTGAATGAAAGAATACAAGAAGACAAGTTCAGAAAAAGAGAGTGTACAGAAGTAATTATAGGGCCAAATAGTTGACAATACAGTTAATTAAAGAATGGAGCCATCTGCACAGTTGTTTGCCCAGCTACATGCTGGAATTTTGATAGGATAAACTGTGCCTTTGCAGTGCTTTTGTGGAGCTTGAGCCAGCCAGCTACTTTCCTTTTATTCTTTCTTTAAACTGCATTTGCTTCTTCATCAAGGATTTCTTTAGTTGGATCCTGATAATACCTGCTTTGTGATGACCTGGTATTATAGAGCCTTGCACTAAGTAGATCCTGAATAAATGTTTTTGGAAGAATAGAGTTACAGGTTATTTAGGGGACATTTTTACTTTTATGAAATCCCCTGGGAATTCTCACTTACCTTTTTTAAGTAACTGACACAAGAAGTTAAAATATTTAGTAGAAGAATTTAGGCCCCAAACAGTGTGAACTTCCAGGTCCTCCAGATTAAAAAAAGTGGTATTTCCACATTATATGAAAAAGAGAAATACTGCTTTTTTTTTTTTTTTTCTTCCTTCATTTCTTGAACTTACTATTCATATTATAGCTGTTTTGGAAAATGAAGTTTGCTATAATTTTTGCTTTTTTCAAAGAAAATTAGTTTTCAGATTATTTAATATGGAAAGTAAAATAGTTTACCTTCTTTAGAATTGTTTTTTACTGGAATAACTGAAGTTAAGATTTTGAAGTTTGAATTTTATGGTAATGAAGTGTGAAAAAACAGTAGTTTATACTATGTATTATAATTGAACGGTATGTTTTCATTTTCAAACGTTCATGTAGATTGTGAATAATGCATTTTCTGTTGTGATTGGGACACTTAGGATACTAGTGAAGGTAATTTAGTTTGTCATATAAAATAAAAAATTAAAAGGGAAAATAAGCAAAAGAATTTAGTGATATAGTATTTATAAATGAAAACAAGGTAGAAATAACTCAGTTTCCTTGTCAGTGAAGTATTTTGTCAAATAAATGTTAGGTTGTCGAAAAAGTCATGACACATTTTTGCATAGAAAAACAGAAAAAATATATCATGACTTCTGACAGGCCAATAAGAAATTAATGGGAGGAATGAATTAAAAAGGGAAATTCATGTGAAAGAACAATTTAGTGATATATAACACATGAAAACAAAATAGAAATCATTTACTTTTCCTCATGTGTGAATCGAGTGGACTAGAACAGGTGATTTCAGAAGTCTCTCTCAGTTCTGAGCCATGATTTTGTGGAACAGTAGATCTCAAATGTGGTTTACGCATCAGAATCATGTATGGAGCTTGTGAAAAATGTTCCAGTCTGGTATATGCCACACTCCAATTGCATCACAATCTTTAGAGGTGTGTTATGGACATGTATATTTTTAAAAGTTTCAAGGCTGAGGTTGGGAATCACTTATGGAGGACATTTATTTCAGATATTTATTGAGCACATTGTATACTGGACCCTGTTCCGAGGAATTAGAAATGAATAAAATAGATTTGGTCCCTGTTCCTGTGGAGTTTATAGTTTAGCAGACATGATCATACAAATAATTAGAAGTTATAAGTGCTTCAGGGGCTAATAGGTAGTATGGTGGTTAAGGCGCTGGACTCCCCCATGGTCAACTGTGCTTCAAGTCCAGGACCTGGTGGCTTAAAACTGGTCACGTGTATATGCGTGCCCAAAGTCTTGAGAGGAGAATGGAGGAAGAGAGATTGTGGTGTGGTCCTCCCTCTGGAGGGTGATTTCTCACTTTCCCTCTCTGTCTCTCTAGCAAGTGTACTTGCTCTATTGCAAACCCCCCGCCCCCCCCCAAAAAAAAAACTTCAAAAGGAAAGAACAGGCTGACATAGCAGGAGGACTTATGTAGTCTTAGGAGTTAGTGTTAGTTCCTGAGAAAGTAACACTCGAGTTGAAATAGGAAGAGTGAATAGAAGTTGGATGGGAAAAGTGGACAAAGGTGACGTTACAGTGAGAACAAAATATGAGAACCTTGAAATGGGAAGGAGCACATGAGGTTAGAAAGACTAGATTAGAAGAAGCAGAAAAACTGGAAAGAAGCTGGAGAATTCGATTGGAGAATTCAGTCAGTCTGAGAAAGAAGCAGTGATTGCTTATTTCTTCAGTGGGTACTTACTGAAATGATACAAAATGAAATGATATACCTTGGAGTCTCAATTGAATAAGGAAGAAAGTGAAGACAGGAGGGAGCTAGTAAATACAGAAACTGCAGAGGGATCAGTGAAGATAGTGATGCCTTCGAAGAATAGTTTTAGTTGTGTTCAGAAAACTAATCTGGGAGGATAGATATGGTGTGGTCAGGGAGTGAGTGATATGCCGGAATCAGTGGGTTTGGAGGTATAGTAGTTCCAGGAGATGGCAGAGCCCTGGGGGTGACTAAATGGCATGAACTATAGAAAGCCTGAAAAGAAGTTAGGGGATTGACAGTACAGGGTGTTGGACAGAATATGCCTATGGGCTTTGAAGAAACTCGCTAGAATGGCAACAGTAGGGGTAGAGAGGAAAACTGAACACAGTGAATGTTGACACGTGTCCAAGAGAGTGATAGATTAAAAAAAAAAAAAGATTTATTTATTTATTTATTTAAATTTGACCAGAGAGGGACAGAGTGAGAGAGAGCAAGAGAGATGGAAGGTGAGAAAGCGAGCTGCCAGGCCCCGTACTCCAACCATGGTTGACCACGTGGGAGACCAGCGCCCTTAACCACCATGGCACCTGCCAGCCCTGAGAGTGGTAGATTTAAACCATAAGAGAAAGAGGGTGGTAAATTCAACCAACTAGAGCTTTAAGAGAGAAGGAGATATTTACAAAATAGAGAGCAGTGATATGGATGCTGTGTTAGGAAGCGAAGGGGACAGAAAACATACCATCTGACGTTGAGGAATTGGAGGTAAGAATAGACAAGTATAGAGGTGATAGGGATCTTTTTTGCTTATGGATGGAATGTAGAAGAGTTAGAGAGGTGGAGAGCTGGGTCAGAGGCATGGCCCCCCAGGGAAAAAATGGAAAGAAAGAGTCTCATATTTTATGTGTTGGTTGATGAAAATATAAAACAGAAATCAAATTAGGCTTTGGCTGCCTTTTTGAGGAGGGTTGCTCGTAACCGTGATGGACTGAATATTTGCAGTAGTGTTGCATCAGGAACTATGGTTCTCATATTGAGGCACAGGGAAGGAGGGGAGAGGAGGAGTGGAGGGGAGGCGAGACCTAGGAGAGGTTTCTCCAGGGTTTGAAATAACAATAGCACTTTGTACCATAATTAAACAAGAATGTATAGAACAAACTAGGAGCATAGCTGTGCTCAGTAAACCACAGAACTGCACTGGAAATCAGAGCAAGCATGAAATAAACATGACAGCACTAAGCAGGTGCAATGTAGTATAAACAAACTCTTCAATGACTGCTTCAATTTCACAGATACTACAAGAGGAGAACCATGAGCATAATGATAAATATTTAGGGATGTTTTAGTGGAAGTACTCAAGTGGGGCCAGCAGGTAGAGTAGTGGTTAAGGCACTGGACTGCCTCATGGCCAACCAGAGTTCGAGTCCTTGTAACTCACAAGGGACACTTGTGCGTACTTGCTCCAAAACCCAAGATGAGAATGGAGGAGTAGGGATTGCAGTGAGGCGGGTGATTTCTTGCTTTCTCTCTGTTCATCTCTTTCTGTCTCTCCAGCAACTACACGTCTTGTAGCAGAAATCTCTCATTCTCTCTCTCTCTCTTTTTAAATGTATTCTAGAGGGCAAGAGACCACCACCACCCAAGGAGAAAACTGCAGTGCCCCAGTCCTCTCTCCAGCTCTGACTTACTTAGAATCTTGATTTCAACAAGAGCTTCAGGAGATTCCTTTGCATATAGACGTTTTTAAAAGTACTGGCTAGTTGGGAACCAGCAGTTAGCGTAATGGCTATGTCGCTGGACTCCCACGTAGTCGACCGCGGTTCGTGTC
>NW_006159520.1:4771573-4777547 GCF_000334495.1 Tupaia belangeri chinensis
TACGAGTAAATCCTCTCCAAAAAAAAAAAAAAGTACTGGCTAGTGAGGTATACTATTTCATACTCTTATTAAATTATCTAGGAAATACTTTAAGGTACGCGTATTGTGTAAAACTATTGAAAGGAACATTTCTGCATAGTGACGGTCAGTAGGAGTTAATAGCTTTGGGCTGTGGAGATAGATTTTATGTTCTGTTCCTGGTCAGTTATTTGCTGCGGTTATGTCAATCCTGGGTAAATTATTTATGTCAGTTCTTCAGTTTCCTCATCTGTAAAATGAGGCTAATAATAGTACCTACCTTATAGTATATTGTGGTGGTTACATGAGATAATATACATAAAGCACCCAGTACTGGCCTAGCTACAGAGAGCAGTTTACAAGTGTTGGTTACCATTATGGTTTTGATTGTTATTAGATGTTTAGGTTTCTAACATGTATGTATGTATTTATTTTAAATTTGCTCTAGAGTATGTGTGCACTTGCTGGAGAGAAACACACATGTGTGCGTACACACACACACACACACACACACACACAAAGAGAGAAAGAAAGTACTCCCCGTGGAGATGGCCACCCCATAATCCCTTCTCTTCCATTCTGTTCTTGGGATTTTAGGCACACACATACCTGTGCCCAGCTAGGTTTTTCAAGCCACCTGTTGAGATTCAGATTACTCAGTTGGCCATGTAGATCCAGCTGCCTTTAACCACCATGACATCTGGGTGGCCCCTGTGTTTATTTTTTCATCTTTATTTTTATTTGTTGAGCCAAGGCATTGAGGACAGTGCATTTTTTTCATTTGTCCTTCAGATTCAGTAGTTTGGGTGATTTGACTAGTCTTTGTTGAATTTTGTAATTGGCATTTTAGTGAAAAATGATTATCAGCCACCAATATGAATTAGTTAAATTTATTCAAGAATTTATGGTTATTGCTTTATTGCAGAAATGAAAGTCAATGGGAGGAAATAAAAGTTTTCCTATTAAATGTCAATGAGAGGCACTGAAGGACATGAAGGAAGGGTGAAAATAAAGGAATTAGCCTTGGGCTGGAGGTGCAGCGATAGTGTTCCAGCCCCAGGTCTGCCTTTACCTGACTGAATGTGGGCCAGGTTATTCACATAGTTTCTTCTAGGTGTAGACAAAGGTTTAAGGCTCACATGGAGGGCCATAGCAGCGGTGCAGTGGTGATACAGTGCTCTGTGATGCTGGATCCACATGGGAATGCCCTGGGTTTGCATCTGGACTTCTCCCTGTACATGCTGGGCTCCTCCTGCATGTGCCCGTGATCCTGGTTGGCTGTGGCTCAGGGTGGATGGAGCATGAGGGCTCTGTTGGGGATGCCTGCCTACTGCCTCCTTCTCATAGAAGAAGTCAGAAATAAAAATAAACCTGAAAAAAACAAGTTCATGTGGAGCCTCTGCAGTGAAATCTAGATGATAAATTCTAGTGCCATCACTTATCTTCTGATCCTACAAAATTAGGATAACACTAACTTTAAAGCGGTGGTATAAAGATTAAATTATGCACACATTCTGTACCTGGTCTGCAATTTAAGGAAGGTATGGTAACCTTGTTAAGTCTTAATATCTTTATTCTGAAAAATAGAGATTTCAGAATGCTCACGTTTCATGAGATACAGCTAGGCAATTTAGAGGAAAATAAATGCAAATGTCTTTGAGCATATGTGAAGATATATAGCTTTGCCTGTAAGAAAATGTAAATTAAAACTATACTGAACTACCAGATGGTAAAAAATCTGAATGTTTGGGTAAGAAATTTGGCCAGTTATGAGTAATATGGCTAGTTGGTACAATGCCTATTGAGGAAAATGTAGTAGTAACTTGCAGAATTACATATCCACTTCCCCTTTGATCCAACAATCCAACCTTTAGGAGTCTATTTCAGATATAGGAGAGTATTTCAGAGTGGAAGATGGAATTAAACTATGAGTTTATTTTGGTGCAAATTTTGAAATCCATGCATAATTATTTTGTAATATGTATTTTTCAAGATCTTTTTAGAGACCCCCTCATACAAAAATGTATTAAACTGAAATAGGAAAATACCTAAATACTCTTCAGTAGGGGCTGCTTAAATAAAATATGGGGTATCCAGATATTGAACACTAAACAGTTGTAACCACAGTGTCTAAACACTGATCAGAACTAGTATGTAAATATGCATGTGAGCACATAAAAAAGTTAAGAGAACAATATGTAATAGGCTACTTTTATCTTAAAAAACAAGAAAAAGCATATGTGTATGTGTGCTTGCGTTTATTTTAAGAAAACATGGAGAAAAATCCAAAACTAATAAATGGTTAACTATGGGGGTGGAGGAAAGAACAGAGTTAGAGGGACTAACATTAAGACTGTAAATTAGATTTGTCTGAAAGTACCTTGTTTTGCAAATTAGACTTTGAAACCACATGTGTTTTATGTGATTATAAATCATAATTAAATGAAAATGAAATAGAAACAATAATAAATAAATCCCTAAAAGTTAAAAGCACAATGAATTGTTTTTCTATAAATCCTTACTGGAATATATATATATTATATATATATATAATTTTTTTTTGAAAGGTTTTGCTATAGTGTACGTGCTGTCGCCAGAAAGACAGAGACAGACAGAGAGACAGAAAGCAAGAAATCACTCCCCCGGGGGGATGGCCATGCCTCAGTCCCTTCTCTTCCATCTCCTCTTGGGATCTTGGGCATGCATGCACACGCGCCTGGCATGAGTTTAAGCCACTGGGTCCGGGACTCAAACTGCAGTCGACTGACTACATGGGAGTTCAGTGACATAGCCATTACGCTAACTGCTGGACTATGTATTTAAAAAATTAAAAACTAAGTTTTCAGTAATTTTATTGTTGGTAATAATACTGGATTTCCTATTCTAATACTATATGTAATCTGTATCTGTTTTAATATATACTGTTATATAAATGTTATTTTTTTCATTGTAAGAAAAAGTGGTTAAATTATGAAACAGAACAAGTGAAAACCCTACAATTCTAGATTTGAATTGTAAATAGTAATATAAACTCCTGATGTACTTTATAATTAAAAAGACATAGAAACAGTGATCAACACTTAGTACCAGAATATATGCTCTAAGTACCATTAAAAAGAATCAAGTCTGGGGCCAGCAGGTGGCATGGTGGTTAAGGTGCTGGACTCCTATGTGTCTGACCATGGTTTGAGTCCTAGATCCAGCAGCTTGAAAATCATGCTGGGCACATGTGTGTAGGACCATCTTCTCATTGAAAGTAACATAGTCAAAGAATATTGGAGACAAGTCAGAGGATTCATTGGCCAGTATGAATGGGCTCCTTCTAACCAGAGATAGAACAACCTGAATATCAAAAGAATAGTAATGGCCATGGATTAAAACACATCAAATATATTGAAAAATATCTGATTGTATAATAAAAAGAAAGCTCGTTTACAAAAAGAATAATCAAAATGGGGGAGCCAGCAGTTAACGTAATGGCTATGTTGCTGGACTCCCATGTAGTTGAATGCGGTTTGCGTCCCGGTGGCTTAAAACTCATGCCGGGCGTGTGTACGTGCGTGCTCAAGATCCTGAGAGGAGAATGGAGGAGAAGGAATTGCGATGTGACCATCCCCCCTGGGGGAGTGATTTCTTGCTTTCTGTCTCTATGTCTCTCTCTGTCTGTCTGGTGAGCTCACGCCCCCTATAGTGAAAACCTCTCAAAAAAAAAAAAAAAAAGAATAATCAAAATGGGAAAATGGTACCTAATTCAATTAAGGTAATTAATACATAAAGTGTTTTGAAAACCTAAAATCCTAATGAGTGAGGACATTCAGTATTTGTCATTCATAGCCTGATTTATTAGCATTTTCTAGATTTATACACTTTGTCTCAAGTGACAGGAATTCCTTTTTCTTTTTTCCTAAGTAGTAGTCCCTTGTGCATATGTGCCACATTTTCTTTAACCATGCATTGGTTGTTGGTCACTCAGGTTGATTCCTTGTCCTAGCTATTGTGAATAATGCTCTAATAAATTTGAATGTGCAAATGTCTCTCTGATAGATTTATTTCCTGACCTTTGCATGTATACCCAATAGTGGGCTTACTAAGTGTCAAATGCAGTTCAATTTTAAGTTTTTTTTTTTTTTTTGAGAGATTTTCACTGTAGGGCGCGTGCGCTTGCCAGACAGACTGAGAGACATAGAGACAGAAAGCGAGAAATCACCCCCCAGGGGGGGATGGTCACGCCGCAATCCCTTCTCCTCCATTCTCCTCTCGGGATCTTGGGCACGCACGCACACGCGCCCGGCGTGAGTTTTAAGCCACCGGGTCCGGGACACGAACCGCGGTCGACTACGTGGGAGTCCAGCTACATAGCCATTACGCTAACTGCTGGTTCCCGTTCAATTTTAAGTTTTTGAGGAATCCTCATACTGTTTTCATAGTGACCATGCTCATTTACATTTCCACCATGCAGTGCACAAGGGTTCCTCTTCACAACCTTTCTAGTACTTGTTATTCCTTTTTTTTTTAAATAGCCATTCTCATTGGGATTAAGTGATACTTCATTGTGAGATGTTGAACATTTTTTCCATATGCTTTTTAGCCCCAAAGCAACTGTCTTCCTTTGAAAGTTGTCTGTTCAGACTAGTTGCCCATTTTTAAATTAGATTATTAATTTTTTTGTGGGTGAGCTATGGGGTTCAGGAGAAATTGATTGACAGACAAAAGAGTGCTTGTAAGTAAGTAGAATAGTTTATAGGATACTGTACCAGGATAGAGTAAAAAAATCATTGAGAATTCCATATTTTGTTGTTGTTTTTTAAGAGAGATTTTTCGCTCTATGGCACGAGCACTCACCGGAGGGACAGAAAGATAGAGAGATGGAATGCGAGAAATCAGCCCCCAGAAGTTATAGCCATGCCACAATCCCATCTCCTCCATTCTCCTCTCAGAATTTTTGCTCATGCATGCACATGCACCCAGCCTGAGTTCTAAGCTTCTGGGTCCTGGACTTGAACTGCAGTCAAGTACATGTTAGTCCAGTGATGTAACCCTTATGTGATCTATTACTGGTCCCTAACAATTCAATAATTTCTAAAAAACTGGTAGACTGAATCTCAAATGTACATAGCATAATGTAATGTTAAATATTGAAGATGACCTATACGTTTATTGCCTTGATTGGATTATTGCATGTTGTATAAGTGCTCTAAAAAAACCATACTGTATTCCATAAAGATTACAATTATATGTAAATCAGAAATTACAATAAAAAATAAGGTTCTAGTTAAATACAGTGTGCAGAAACCTTTAAAAATATAAAATTGTTAAGGCCTACCCTGTAGCACAGTAGTTAAGGGAGCCAGATACTATGTGGCCAACCAGGATATAAGTCCCTGTCCCAATGGCTTGAAAAAACACACCAGGTGTATCCTAATGGAAGGAGGAATGAAGGAAAAGGACTGTGGTATGACCATTCCTCATTGTGGGGGTGCCTTCTGTCTCTTTTTCTCTGTCTCTGGTGAGTGCTTATACCCTCTGTCAATATATATATATATATATTTTATATATATATATATATGTGTGTGTATATATATATATATATATATATATATATATATATAATTCTGATGATTTGTTTTGACCTGTCTTGTTGCTCCAGTTTAACATTTTCTTTATCTCACATAATTCAGAACTTTTGTTCTGAATATATATGCGTTTTTTTGGTTTCTTCAAAAAATCTTGTAACAACCAACTACAGCATACCAAGAATCAACTCAGGGAGTATCTTTCTCTTGATTCTCTCTTTTCTTCTTGTTTTATCCACCCAGTTCTCATTTCTACTTCCTGGATCACATTTTTTAATAAAGTAATTCTTCTTGAAACTTCATTTGTGGCCAGCAGTGGCATGGTGGTTAAGGTGCTGGACTCCACATGGCTGACTGTGGTTCAAGTGCTGGATCTAGTGGCT
>NW_006159520.1:4785066-4797498 GCF_000334495.1 Tupaia belangeri chinensis
TTTTTTTTGGAGAGATTTTCACTGTAGGGCGCGTGCGCTCGCCAGACAGACAGAGAGAGACATAGAGACAGAAAGCGAGAAATCACCCCCCAGGGGGGATGGTCACGCCGCAATCCCTTCTCCTCCATTCTCCTCTCGGGATCTTGGGCACGCACGCACACGCGCCCGGCGTGAGTTTTAAGCCACCGGGTCCGGGACACGAACCGCGGTCGACTACGTGGGAGTCCAGCTACATAGCCATTACGCTAACTGCTGGTTCCCGTTCAATTTTAAGTTTTTGAGGAATCCTCATACTGTTTTCATAGTGACCATGCTCATTTACATTTCCACCATGCAGTGCACAAGGGTTCCTCTTCACAACCTTTCTAGTACTTGTTATTCCTTTTTTTTTTAAATAGCCATTCTCATTGGGATTAAGTGATACTTCATTGTGAGATGTTGAACATTTTTTCCATATGCTTTTTAGCCCCAAAGCAACTGTCTTCCTTTGAAAGTTGTCTGTTCAGACTAGTTGCCCATTTTTAAATTAGATTATTAATTTTTTTGTGGGTGAGCTATGGGGTTCAGGAGAAATTGATTGACAGACAAAAGAGTGCTTGTAAGTAAGTAGAATAGTTTATAGGATACTGTACCAGGATAGAGTAAAAAAATCATTGAGAATTCCATATTTTGTTGTTGTTTTTTAAGAGAGATTTTTCGCTCTAGGGCACGAGCACTCACCGGAGGGACAGAAAGATAGAGAGATGGAATGCGAGAAATCAGCCCCCAGAAGTTATAGCCATGCCACAATCCCATCTCCTCCATTCTCCTCTCAGAATTTTTGCTCATGCATGCACATGCACCCAGCCTGAGTTCTAAGCTTCTGGGTCCTGGACTTGAACTGCAGTCAAGTACATGTTAGTCCAGTGATGTAACCCTTATGTGATCTATTACTGGTCCCTAACAATTCAATAATTTCTAAAAAACTGGTAGACTGAATCTCAAATGTACATAGCATAATGTAATGTTAAATATTGAAGATGACCTATACGTTTATTGCCTTGATTGGATTATTGCATGTTGTATAAGTGCTCTAAAAAAACCATACTGTATTCCATAAAGATTACAATTATATGTAAATCAGAAATTACAATAAAAAATAAGGTTCTAGTTAAATACAGTGTGCAGAAACCTTTAAAAATATAAAATTGTTAAGGCCTACCCTGTAGCACAGTAGTTAAGGGAGCCAGATACTATGTGGCCAACCAGGATATAAGTCCCTGTCCCAATGGCTTGAAAAAACACACCAGGTGTATCCTAATGGAAGGAGGAATGAAGGAAAAGGACTGTGGTATGACCATTCCTCATTGTGGGGGTGCCTTCTGTCTCTTTTTCTCTGTCTCTGGTGAGTGCTTATACCCTCTGTCAATATATATATATATATATTTTATATATATATATATATTATCCAGTAAATGTCTTTGATTAAAATGATCTCTTAGGACCTTTTCAGCTTTAATTTTTTTCAGTTTGAAATTCGTGTCTATACTTTTTTCACTATATTTCTTGTTCTTTTAACTAATACAGAAGTAAAGATTTTCTGTTGTATTTGACTTTATGTTATCGTAATATTTATCTTAAAATTAGTAGGTAATTCTATTGTAAAATGCTAACATGAGAAATAAACCAAAATGGTAATAATATAGAGAGGAATAATCAGCAGACTATCTCTGTAAACCAGATAGTACACATCTTTGGTTTTGCTGGCTGTACCATCTTTGTTACAGCTACTGAACTCTGCCAGTGTAATGTGAAAGCAGCCATGGACAGTCTGGAAATTACTATTATACATTAATTGGCTGTGTTCCAATAAGATTGTTCACAAAAACAGGCAGCTGGCCTTGATACCGAGTAGTGGAGGGTTTTCTGTTGTGTTTAAAACTTCATTTCTTCCTTTGTAGGTATAAGGGACCACTCTTAGAAGAACAAGCCCTTACCAAGGCAGCGGTGGGTGGATTATCTTCACCTGAATTTTCAGAGCTCTGTGTTTGGTTAGGCTCTCAGATAAAGTCATTATGCAACTTGGAAGAAAGTATCACTTCAGCTGGTATTGCCATTATATTTTATTTATTTACCTTTCTACTTAATAGTAAATGAGTTGATAACTTATGATTTAAAGTTTATTAATGATGTACCTACTACTGTACAAAGAAAAATCTCTAATGTTGTATGATATTAAAGTTTTTTGGTTTGATTCTTCAACTTGGTGTAAAATTATAAGCAGTTACTTTGATTTGATGTCTTAACTTTAGTATTCTTTAGAAAAAGTAGAGTCTGAACTTGGTTATTTAAAAGTTTAATAATAATAATAAGTTTTGAATGATACTCATGTTGAATTAAGATCTTTTTAATACATGTAGTCCTTAATTTTAATTGTATTTCCAAACCTATAATTTAGGACATTCATATAGGAATACTTTTATTAAAAAATTCTTCTGTACTAGATCATAAAGTTTCTTTAATTTTTCACCACCTTGGTTAACTGAAGTCCTTTGGGTCTTTGGTAGAACTTCAGATAGTGTGATAAGGTGTAAATTTAAAAATTATTGGGCATGTGCGAAGAGACAAAGTAGCTTTCTTTTCTGAAGTTGTTCTTTTAAATTATTTTCTTTTTTTCTTGCCAAATCTAACAAAATTCATATGAATCAAAGTAAACAAAATTCACATGAATCAAAGTAAGCAAAATTCAAAACATAGGGCAAAGATCCTACATAATTATATTATGAAGTAAAGATAAGTTAGTCTTAGATGATTGCATTTATTGTCTGACTACATAGAAATACAATAGACCAATTGCTCTGAAACCAATTAATAATTAGAGCCACAACAATACTTTTAGTATTGTTACTACCATAAAATATTTGCAGTTTATTTGCTTTTATGGAAGAGTTCATTGGAAGAGACTTGTTTATACAGGAGAGACTTGTTAGGTATTTAAACATAACACTATTTACAATCTCATGATGAGACATTTATATTCCTAAGTTGATATTTATATTCTTAAATTTAACTGGTACTCTCTATATGTAGACTTTATTTGGTTGCCTCTATGTAACCTTCATAGTCACAGATCTGAAGGTTAAATGTGAACGTGAAAATTTAGAATTGCATATAAAATTAAAATCAACACTAGTATATGTCATAGTATTAGGGTATATGGTGAATACTAAGTAAGTATTTTACTATTTTTTTCTTTTTAAGGGAGAGATGATCTAGAGAGCTTCCAGCTTGAAATAAGTGGTTTTTTAAAAGAAATGGCATGTCCATACTCTGTACTCATATCAGGAGATATTAAAGACCGCTTGAAAAAGAAAGAAGACTGTTTGAAACTTCTGTGTAAGTTATCTTTCCTTGGACATTTATACATGTGTGTTTAATCTAGTTTGTTATTTTCAATCATCATTTATATAGTTTCATTAATGAAACAGACATTTTATGTATTTAAAAGGTTTCTATATTTGACTTAAAATAAGTATCTCAGAGATGTTTATATTAAATGTAGTATAAATTACAGGGGGCCGGCAAGTGTTATGGTGGATAAGGTGCTAGACTACCACATGGCCGACCATGGTTCGAGTCCTGAACCTGGTGGCTTGCTTTCTTGCTTTCTCTCTTCTTAAATTTAACTGGTACTCTCTATATGTAGACTTTATTTGGTTGCCTCTATGTAACCTTCATAGTCACAGATCTGAAGGTTAAATGTGAACGTGAAAATTTAGAATTGCATATAAAATTAAAATCAACACTAGTATATGTCATAGTATTAGGGTATATGGTGAATACTAAGTAAGTATTTTACTATTTTTTTCTTTTTAAGGGAGAGATGATCTAGAGAGCTTCCAGCTTGAAATAAGTGGTTTTTTAAAAGAAATGGCATGTCCATACTCTGTACTCATATCAGGAGATATTAAAGACCGCTTGAAAAAGAAAGAAGACTGTTTGAAACTTCTGTGTAAGTTATCTTTCCTTGGACATTTATACATGTGTGTTTAATCTAGTTTGTTATTTTCAATCATCATTTATATAGTTTCATTAATGAAACAGACATTTTATGTATTTAAAAGGTTTCTATATTTGACTTAAAATAAGTATCTCAGAGATGTTTATATTAAATGTAGTATAAATTACAGGGGGCCGGCAAGTGTTATGGTGGATAAGGTGCTAGACTACCACATGGCCGACCATGGTTCGAGTCCTGAACCTGGTGACTTGCTTTCTTGCTTTCTCTCTCTCTCTTCTGTCTCTCTCTGGTCAAATTAAAATAAATAAATTAAATAAATGAAGTTTAAGAAATTCCAAAAAAGAAGTGTAGTATAAATTACAATACCATACCCTCTCACATTTAGTATAGAATAACTTGTGTTTATGGCTTATATAGTACTTTAGTAATTTTTTCTTTACCTAATTCATCTTTAGTGTTTATGACTAAATTGCTAAAGTTGGTGATCTTCGAGGTCCTATTGAGTCTTAAAACTCTAAAACTAGACTAGTAAGCAGATTATTATTATTATGTATTTTTACTTATAGCAGAAACCTGTTTTACCACTACTGTTAAGCTTCTTAGCAGCTAAGGCAAAAAGGAACCTGGACCACTGCCCTACCTTCTGGCCCCTGGATAGTTAAAACATATTAGGTTGTCAGGAAAGTCATGACATATTTTTCTATGCAAAAAATGTGTCATAACTTTTCTGAATTATAAGCTATAGACTGTAGTGGGAGAATAACTGGTTACAGCCTTTTAGAAGGGCACATTTTCAAAATCACTTTTTTTTGAATTGAGGGTTCTGTGTCTAGGAATACATATTTATTCCTTCAAGTATATAATGATCTATAAAAAGGATTTTCTTTATGGCGTTGTAGTGGCAGAGACTAGAATCTGAGTGTCCATCAGTGGTTGAATAGCAATGGTATATTTATGCAGTGATACTATATAGAAACAGATCAAATGTTTACAATTCTTTTAAAGAATTATTTTATTTAACTTTATTTATTTATTTAAATTTGACCAGAAAATAACAGAGTAAGATAGAGACAGAGAGATAGGGAAAGTGAGAAAGCAAGCCACCAGGTCCAGGGCTCGAACCATGGTCGGCCATGTGAGAGTCCAGTGCCCTTAACTACCATGCCACCTGCCAGCCCCAAATGTTTGTAGTTTTAACTAAACAAAAGCAAAACACTTACTATACTAACTACTATAGTGAAAAGTTAATTTAAAATGGGACTATAACCATGTAATTTTTTTTAATAATATTAAATATGGCGGTTGAAAGAGTTAAATGAAATAGTGAAGGTAAAGGGACTTCTCAATGGCCTAAGGGAGTTTGTCCTGGGTCATATTGCTTTATCTGCTTGTAGATTAGAGCTATGAGTTTTTTCCTGGCCTGAGTTTTCTTTACATATGAGAGAGAGAGATGCTTTTATCAATCTTAGACATTTTTACACACTCCTAAATTGTTGATTTGCTGGTAGGTTTTACTTACTAGACATTAAACTCTTTGAAGTATAGGTACTATCTTTTATTTGACTTGCATCTCCATTGTCCTGCGTGGTGCCTGTCTCAGAACAGAGACTTAGTGAATTTGTACTTGTTGAAATAACAGTCTAGATAATCTAGTATATTAATTAAAATGTAACTGAACCAGCTAGTGTGAAATCAAGGATAGTGAAATAAGTCATTTCTCGTTTGCCTGATAATATTAAATAAATTTATTTAAATTTTTTATTTCAAGTGCCTTTTTTGTTACCCATTCATGTTTCAAACTAAGTTTTAGGTTAAACCTCTATAGATAAAATAGATAAAAATTGGGTGCCAGCAGGTGGCATGGTAGTTAAGGGCACTGGACTTGCACATGGTCGACCTTGGTTCAAGTCCCAGACATGGTGGCTTACTTTCTCACTTTCCCTTTCTCTCTCTCACTCTGTCTCTCTCTGGTCAAATTTAAATAAATAGATAAATAAATAAGTTCAAACAAGAATATAGATAAAAATGATGCTGTTCTTTTTGCAGGGTCCTAAATTCTTGTCTGTTACTTAGGCTCCTCCAATGTGAAAAATAAGCAGCCATTTATAGTACCTTATACATATATTTAATAAAATCTAGTTTATATAACTTTATTTTCCCCCCCCCATTTCATGTTTAAACTTGCAGTGTTCTACAACTGTCTGTATTTGTTCATTGGTCCTTTGTAAGCTGGCATTGCTGTTGGTATTGTTGCTATCTGTTTTAAGGGAATTATTTCAGTGAAATATTTTAAGAAATTCTTGTGCATATATTAACATTTATTTGTTTTTCCCTTTTTTTATTACAGTATTTTTAAGTACAGAACTTCAGGCTTTACAGATATTGCAGAACAAGAAATGTAAAAATTCTCAGTTAGATAAAAATAGTGAAATTTATCAAGAAGTTCAAGCTATGTGTGACACCCTTGGTGTACCCAAGTCAACAACTTCTGACATTCCACATATGCTAAACCAAGTGGAGTCAAAGGTATTATATTTATTTTTTCAACTAAATGCTAACATGTAAATGCGGTATTAAAACTGAGAATATGTCCTTTAAATATAAGATTTTCACTCCATTTTAAGAGAATTTTATCTTTATTATAAATTAAATTTTGGATCTGAACTTAATAGGTACGTGACCTACTTTTGTCTATAAGTAATATTTAGGAGTCAGATCTTAATGAGTGAATACCTTTAGGGTTTCCTAGAGTTTGCCACAACAGAAATTACTTTGCAAATTGTTTTTTTTTTTTTTTAACTCTGTTTCCTGAGAAATGAGCAGAGAAAGAAGCACTTTGAACAGAGTCTTTTTGCTTCAGTCCTCCCTCCAGTTCTGTAGTCTACCAGGATTATGGGTATATTATGGCATGCCCAGCGTATTGGCTGTAAACCTTGGACCTTCGCACATGGCCTCCAGCATTTCACAGCTGCACCTCTACTATCTGTGCCATCATACCTGGGCCTGCTTTATAAATTTAAAGATTACTTTTCTAACTAAGGTTGTGATACAGTATAATAAAAGAAGTAGAGTTATCCTACAATGTCAAAAAGCAGTTTAAACTTTTTAATGGATATTAATAGAATTGCAGTGTGCTTTCTATGATAGTGAGCAAAACACAGTTTTAGGTGGCTAAGTGTTTAGTGTGTGCTGTATAGTAAATGCATGAATGAATGAGTATTCTCAATGAGTAGTTAAAAACCACCACAAAGAATGTACCTCGCTCATTTTAAAATTTCTATTCATTTATTAAACTACCATTTTTCCTGGTGGAGCTATATGTTAGAGAGCGTGCTACTTTTCCAGACCAAGTTCTGGTCTAGTTCCTGGTTTTGTTGCTAAATATGGAGACTTCTAGGGAAATAATACAGAATCCATCTTAGAAGACAAAAATGTTGGGACCAGCAGTTAGCGTAATGGCTATGTTGCTGGACTCCCATGTAGTCAACCGTGGTTTGAGTCCCAGACCTGGTGGCTTAAAACTCATGCCAGGAGAGTGTGCGTGTGTGCCCAAGATCCCAAGAGGAGAATGGAGGAGAAGTGATTGTGGCATGGCCATTCCCCCCTGGGGGGTGATTTCTCGCTTTCTGTTTCTCTGTCTTTCTCTAGCTGTCTGGCAAGCGCATGCGCCCTATAGAGTGAAAACTTCTCAAAAAAAACCAAACAAACAAAAAACAAAAAAAAGCATGACAAAAAAGTTCTTGCTTGCCTTCAAGAATAGATGTGACGTTTTACAAAGCTGATTGACACAGGAAGGTTTCAGGTTCATGTCCAGAGGTGTCCCTGAGTTTGCTGGGCTTGTGTGTGCCCGTGATTTGGGACTGGCTGAAGCTAGGGGTGAATCATGACCTCAAGAGCCCGTTGGGGCTACTGTCTCTCTTGCTCATTGAAAAATAAAGCAAAAGGGATAAGTACTACAGCTCCATTTTTAGATATGCTACCTTATTTTTGTTCAGTGAAGATCTCTTGTATTGACATTTTATGAACTGAAAAGTACAATAAGGTTTATCTGTATGTTAAGAGAAGATTATTTTATGTACTCTTATTAAGATGAAAACACAGTTCTTTTTTTTTTCTTTTGTAAAACTTGGATGCCAGTTATAGACTAAGTCTATGGATCCCAGCTCAAAAACATTATTCTAGAGTTAATAAGTTAGTCTTCAGATTTTTTTTTCTGCCTTTCCTCTGGATTAAGAATGACCTAGGGCTAGCTACACTTTCTGGGAGTATTTCAAATTGAGACAGACTTCTAGGCTCTTTCTAATCTTCCCGTACTTCCACATATTAATCTCAGAGAGGCTTTTCTCCTTCATGGTTTTCAGTTAGTATTAACAACATTCCCAAGCCCCTCTTTTTCCTATTCGAAGGAGGCTTAATGATTGTTTAAATATTGGCAGACAGGATGGTTATTACTTACATTGTGGAAAAAAAAAAAAAGGACTTCCTATTCCGTTGTTTCTATCAAAAGTAAAAACTTCTGTATTTCTTTCGTGTGTGATATGTCCAGAAGATACTTTGACACCTTTGGGGAAGAAAAATAGTATTGTCTAACTTAAACCTATTCAGTTGTGTAAAGTAATTATAGTAGTAGTGACACCAAACATATGTAATATTTTGTCTTCTAAATTAAATGTTCTATAGCTTTACTCTATATGTAATGACAGTTAAATTCTCACATCACCCATATGAGAGAGGTGCTGTTATTATCTACAATAGCTGTGTGAAGAAACTGAGGTACTAAAAATTTGTCTAATTCAGTAAACAATTTTTAAGTAGTGGTAGACCTGAAGTTTGAACCTACACAGTAAACTTCCAGAGCCTGTGCTCTTAACTTACCCTTTGACAAGTAATTCTTGAATTCATTAAAATTGTTGTCTAATGTTTAGCTCTTAGGAATGTGATTTCATGTAAGAAATCACAAGTGTGTATTCAGAATTCCTCTTAAGTGAGGAGTTATAGCTAATACTTTTAGTAACATAGGAAATAACATTAAATTGAAGATATTTCTGTTAATTGAAAATCTATAAAAATGTGTTTTAAGAAAATAAACTAATAATTCTTTAAAATATGTAGAAATCCTATCAGTAATTTTGTATTATATTGTATCATTTTGAGGAGGTAGATTTGCTGTGAGACTAATAAAGCTTAAGCTTTGGGGCCCCTCATTTGCACAGGCTAATTTTTAAAAAATAGCTTTCTGAAGATACAATTTATATGCCATAAAATGTACCTATTGTAAGTATACAGTCAATGAACTTTGGTATATTTGTAGAGTTATGTAACCATCACCAAAATCTAATTTTATATTTCCGTCATCCTCGTAAGAAAGCTTGTGCCCATTTACAGTCATTCCCCATTACTACCCAGGCTTCCAGCTGATTTTTAATTCTTTCTCTTAAAGAGTGTCCCAAACATAAGTAAGCCTCACGCTCCCCTAAATCTGAGATGCTCTTGATGTTTCTACTGGTTACCTTATAACGAAGAAACTAACTGTTTTATTCAGTTTTTAATTTTTTCTTTAACTAATGAAGGTCTGTCTAGTTAGCAGAGTGAACCCATCTTAGGCTGTCATTTTTCAGTCATTTTCTTCAGGATAAATTACTCTTATTGTAGTGATTCCTGATATTGTCAAAGCAAAAGTATTGGGTTGTCGAGAAAGTCATGACATATTTTTATGTAGAAAAATAGAAAAATGCATCATGATTTTCCTTAAGACCTAATAAATGCTTAATACCTGTTGATCAAAATAAAAATGTTTCAAGTAATTTAAATTAGTGGCTTTGCAAAAGTAATGAGAATGTACATGTGGTGACTGTAATTGAGAGAGCTTACTCTCCTATGTTGTCTTGCTGAACAGTGATGCCAGAATAATTAGAATTGGAATGTATACAGAGTATTTGGTCTCAGTATCCCTCTTGAGAATTTATCATGAGGTAAGAGCATACCATGTTAAGAAGAAACTCCAAAATTATTTTATATGAGGCATAGATTCTCACAGTAGAAACTTTTAATAGTACTTCTCTAGTTGTCTGTGTATACTATTTCTTATTTTTGGAAAGAAGGTGTTCTATTGTTTGAATTAATATAACTAGTGCTTCAAAACAATATTCTGTACTGAAGAGATATTTATTGGTATGCAAAAGTATAGTTTAGTGAATTCACTTTAACATTTTATTTATTCTCTAATGCTCAAAACAACGCTTCAAACAATAATGAGATTGTTTTAAATTAGAGATATCCATTTTCACTATCTTTTATATTTACTTTTAGGTGAAGGAAATTCTCTCAAAAGTCCAGAAAAATCATGTGGGAAAACCTCTGCTGAAAACTGATTTAAATCCAGAACAGGCGGTAAATCCCCCTTTCTTAGTTTCTGTAATTAAATTAGTGAAGGTGACTTAATTTATAAATGGATATCTTTATTTTACAGTGTTTATTTAACACACATCTATTATTGTAAAAAATTAAAGTGGATTGGTATTCTAGAGTAGCACATCCTAACATTTTTTCAGTCAGATGATTAATTAAAAAACATAACTGGTCAATATGTTAGTAGAGTTGTGATTTGAAAAAGATGATGGCTCAAAGCCAGCAAGATGAGAAGTTGCTGTTTTTTTCTTTTTGGTCCAAACTACTTAGCAAGTAGCTGTTTTACTTACATTAACATGTTTGATTGAAGATACGGTTAATACTACCAGGTAGAGTTTATATGTTTAATATCTTCTGAAATTTGTAAATGTTCTATCAGTACTCTTTATTATATAAATAATTTACCATGAAGTCTTAATGAGATCAAAAAATGGTCATCAAGTTCAGTATCTTTTGAATCATTGAATTTCTTTTCTGTGCAGAACAAGAGAGTCATAGTGTTTGATTTTTGTTCCCAAATTCTTTAGGAAAAACTGGAAAGAATCAATGATGCTCTTTCCTGTGAGTATGAATGCCGACGGCGGATGTTAATGAAACGATTAGATGTGACAGTGCAGTCCTTTGGATGGTCTGATAGAGCAAAGGTAAGGCTGTTTTTCCTTTTGTGTCCTGTAGGTGGTAGCCTGTGACAGCTCTTCAGGCTCTCTGGCCTGTTATTACATAACTATGCTACATTTGCAACTTTATCCGAACCACATGCCCAAGCCAACTGTTAGTGTTTCATAATGATCTCAGTCTTCTATAAATCTCTGTTTTCAAATAATTCTCCC
This sequence comes from Tupaia belangeri chinensis, assembly GCF_000334495.1. NCBI lineage: Eukaryota > Metazoa > Chordata > Mammalia > Scandentia > Tupaiidae > Tupaia > Tupaia belangeri. The sequence continues at coordinate 4,796,305 of NW_006159520.1, forward strand.
CTATTTTTCACATTTAAACTTTAAAGATACTGTGATTTTTGCCAGGATATACATGAAAGAAGAGGCATCATACCAGATAGAAAGGTAGAGAGGGAACATGATAGGGAAGGCTGGTTGTAGGGATAGGTGCAGGTAGTACTGGAGCTTGAAAGGCCTTTTTCTTTCTTTCTTTTATTCATTTATCTATTTTTATTTATTTATTTGTTTTTAGATTTTTGCCATAGGGTATGTGTGAATGCCAGAGAAAGACAGTGAGAAGGAAAGTGAGAAATCACACGTGAGTTTGTTTTTCCTTGGAATTTTGGGCATGTGTGCAGGCATGATTTTCAAGCTGCTGGGTCTGGGACTCAAATTGTGGTCCGCCACTTGGGAGTCCAAAGCCTTATCTACCACGCCCCTGTTGGCCCCGAAAAGACTTTCTTAAAAGTGTCTTAAGACTGGATAATGTGTGTGGTGTGTGTTCCATAGAGAAAGGGATTGTGGCGTGAGGGCATTCCCAAAATGAAGCTCTTGAGATAGCTTCTAGAGAACTGTCTCTCATCACTTTCATTTATGCCTTTAATCTGTACTCAAGCTTAGTCTGGAATCCCCTCGGCCACCCTTAGTCATAGCCTGGAAGTACTCTAGGCAGTAAGAATGAATAGTTATAGAGCATCTTCACTTAGAGATCACTGTCCTGGGCTCATTGATGTCCAGTGTCTGAAAATCAGTGGGTCACATGGGTTGTCCTGTTTTTTGGTTGAGGAAGGAAGGTTAATCTGGTGTCTGTTATTTTGACTACAGGTGGAAGCTCAGATATTATTATATTTTGTGGATTCACTGGAAAGTCCTGCCCCATCTTATATTAGTGGGAATCACTTAGGCACCTCATTCAGCTGGTGCCCAGGCTGGAGTGGAGCATCGAAGATGGTCATCTCACATGCTGCGTTCTTGGTGCTGACGCTGCTGTGGTGCATCTGATTTTGTTCTTGTCACTCACATGGTCTCTTTCTCCACGAGGAGTCTTATTTTAGTTTTCTATGGCTGCTGTAACATTACCACAAAGTTAGAGCTTAAATAATAAAAACTAATTTTTTAATGGTTGAGAAGTCCTTAGTGAAAATACTGACAGAATTGTATTCTTCTCAGATATTTCAGGGATGCATCCATTTTCTTATATTTCTTTTTTTTTTTTTTTTTTACATTTTTTTCTTT
>NW_006159520.1:4799627-4802688 GCF_000334495.1 Tupaia belangeri chinensis
CAAATGGCTAGATCGCAGGAGCCATGGAGCTGTCTGTCTCTTGAAGAAGGGCTGTTCTGGGAGGAGGAGAGGGGATTATTAACAAGATAAAGGGCTAGGTAGGAGGGGCCAAAGGGCCCTGTAAAATGCCTCACCTTAAAAAAATTCTAAAAAGTAAAAAAATTAAAAAAAGAGAGAGCGAGAGCGAGAGTGAGAGAGAGGACAGAGACAGATGTAGAGAGAGACAAAGGCAGATAGAGACAGGAGACTTGAAAGGGATCTTCCTACCACGCGAGTTTTGGATGCTGGAGGCTCAGTTATCAGTGGGACATCTTCCTTTCTCCCCAAATGGCTAGATCGCAGGAGCCATGGAGCTGTCTGTCTCTTGAGGAATGGCTGTTCACGTGAGTTTTGGATGCTGGAGGCCCAGTTATCAGTGGGACATCTTCCTTTCTCCCCAAATGGCTAGATCGCAGGAGCCATGGAGCTGTCTGTCTCCATTTTCTTATATTTCTTAGCTTCTAAATGCCACCTCTGTATTTTGGCCCTTGACCTCATCTTCTGTCTTTAAAGCCAGTAGCATAACAGGATCTTCCAATCTTTTTCTCTCTTCTTCCATTATCAAATTGCCTTCTCCTGTCCTTGTCCCTCTTGCTCTATTATAGGATCCTTGTGATCAAATTGGGCCCACCCCAGATAATACACAGTAATCTTTCCATCTCATGATGCTTAGTTTAATCATGTTCATCTGCAAAGTCTCATTCACAGGTTCTGGGCATTAGAATATCAACATCTTCAGGGAGTATTCAGCCTAAGATGTCTCATCTTCTGACTGAATTTTCTTTCATTGTATTTCTGCAATGTAACATTTCTTTCTTTCTTTTAAAGTATGCTTTAAAAATGAGGTCTTCTGGCCAACTTACAGTGGTACAGTAGTAGGGCAGTGCTTCACAGTGCTGGAGCCATATGGAGATCAGGGTTTGGTTCTTGGGTCGATCTGTATACATTGGTCACATTCATCTGTGATCCTGGCTGACTGGGAAAGACAGGAGGTAGGGAGACTGAGGTCACTGCATGAGGCCCTGTTGAGGATGTTTGTCTTCCTCTCTTTCTCTCTCTCTTGAAATAAAGAAACTTCAAACAAATGAGGTCTTAAAATGAGTTCTCCATTTTCTATGTACTTTACCTCCCAGAAACTTGTATCTTCCTATTGCAAGCTGGGCTGTTCTTGGCTCTTCCATGGTTTCCTGGATCTCATAGCCTGTACTCTTTTTTTTGTTTACTCTGTCATAGTGCCATAGTAAATCCATAAGTAACTTCCTAACAGAGGGTGCATAAGAGGTAATAGTTCTGAATCCTTGCATTCTGGAAATATGTATTCCGTTGTCACATTTGACTTAGTGTCTGGATAGTACAGAATTCTAGGTTGAAAACATTTTTCCCTAAGAATATTGAAGGCATTGCTTCATTGTTGTCAAGCGTTTAGTGCTACTGTTAAGAAAACTGATGCTGTTCTCTTCTTTTGATGACCTTTGATTTTTCTCTATAAGCTTTGGAGCTCTTTTCTCTATTCTTGTAGTTCTGAAATTTCACAATATGTGTTGATCTGGGTCTTTTGTCATTCATTGTTCTTAAATACCTTTCAATCTATAGACTCTTAGCTTTTATATTTTTTAAAATTAATTTCTTCCTTTTTGTTTCCTTTGTTCTCTCCTTCTGAAATTCTTAGTAAGATACTGGTTTTTTCCCTCACTTTCTTTTTCTCTTTTTGACTTACTTTCTCAGAAGTGTCCTCAGTTTTATTTGTACTTGGTTTTTGGTTTTGCAATCTTTTTTTCTTTTCTTAAAACAGGGTTTTGCTGTGCCATAATCCTCCTGCTTTAGCCTACCAAGTCACTGGGATTATAGGTACATACCACTGTGTTCATCAACCACTATTTTTTAATGTCTGTGAATTTTCTTTGATTCTTTTTTTTGGGAGAAGTTTTTGCTACAGGGCACGTGTGCTCACCAGACAGAGAGACAGAAAGCGAGAAATCGCCCCCTGAGGGGATGGCCACGCCGCAATCCCTTCTCCTCCATTCTCTCGGGATCTTGGGCACGCATGCACACACGCCTGGCGTGAGTTTAAGCCGCTGGGTCTGGGACTCAAACGGCGGTCGACTACATGGGAGTCTAGTGCCAGCCATTATGCTAACTGCTGGTCTCTGATTCTTGAGTTTTATTTTTCAGGTTTTTTTTCTTATTTCTGGATATGCTCTCTTAAAAGAAAATTGAAATTTTGAGAGGTTTTTTGCTGTAGGGCACGTGTGCTTGCCAGACCGACTGGGAGAGACAGAAAGTGAGAAATCACCTTCCAGGGGGGATGGCCACGCTGCAGTCCCTTCTCCATTCTCTTCTCGGGATCTTGGGCACACATACACATGCGCCCGGTGTGTTTTAAGCCACCTGGTCCAGGATGCAAACCGTGGTTGACGACATGGGAGTCTAGCGACATAGCCGTTACGCTAACTGCTGGTCCCAAAAATTGAAATTTTTTTCATAATTTTTTGTTTTTGGAGAATTCATTTGTCTCTGTTTTCTCTAGAGTAATTTGTTGGATTGCTTGTTTGTTGTTCTTGGTCTCTGTCTTGGTGACTTTCTTTAGCCTTGGGTTCATATTTATGAACAGGGCACTGGAAAACTGCAATTTTTGGCAGGGATTGCTAACATAAGGCTTTGGAGCTGGCTTCCGTGGTGTGGCAGTTCTTTTTTTTTGGAGAGAGTTTTGCTGTAGGGTGTGTGCGCTCACCAGACAGAGAGAGACAGAGAGAGAGAAGGCGAGCGAGAAATCACCCCCCAGGGGGGATGGCCATGCCGCAATCCCTTCTCTTTCATTCTCCTCTCGGGATCCTGGGCACGCACACACATGCGCCCAGCGTGAGTTTAAGCCACTGGGACTGGGACTCGAACCGCGGTCGACTACGTGGGAGTCCAGAGACATAGCCATTACGCTAACTGCTGGTCCCGGTGTGGCAGTTCTTAAGCATCTTTCTCTGTTACTGCTTTTTTTTTTTTTTTTTTTTTAAAAAAAAGGGGAATT